>NW_020173979.1:10838581-10885762 GCF_003031525.2 Neophocaena asiaeorientalis asiaeorientalis | reverse complement strand
CACCTGTTGGTATCATCTTTAATTTCTTTCATCAGTGTCTTATAGTTTTCTGCATAAAGGTCTTTTGTCTCCCTAGGTAGGTTTATTCCTAGGTATTCTACTCTTTTTGGTGCAGTGGTAGATAGGAGTGTTTCCTAAATTTCTCTTTCACATTTTTCATCATTAGTGTATAGGAATGCAAGAGATTTCTATGCATTAATTTTGCAATTTTCTTAAATTTACTGAGGCTTGATTTGTGACCCAAGATGTGATGTATCCTGGAGAATGTTCCTTATGCACTTGAGAAGAAAGTGTAATCTGCTGGTTTTGGATGCAATGTCCTATAAATATCAATTAAATCTATCTGGTCTGTGTGTCATTTAAAGCTTCTGTTACCTTATTTATTTTCATTTTGGATGATATGTCTTTGGTGTATGTGAGGTGTTAAAGTCCCCCACTATTATTGTGTTACTGTTGATTTCCTCTTTTATAGCTGTTAGCATTTGCCTTATGTATTGAGGTGCTCCTATGTTGGGTGCATAAATATTTATAATTGTTATATCTTCTTCTTGGATTGATCCCTTGATCATTACATAGTGTCCTTCCTTGTCTCTTGTAACATTCTTTATTTTAAAGTCTATTTTATCTGATATGAGTATTGCTACTCCAGCTTTCTTTTGATTTCCATTTGCATGGAGTATCTTTTTCCATCCCCTCACTTTCAGCCTGTATGTGTCCCTAGGTCAGAAGTGGGTCTCTTATAGACAGCATATATATGGGTCTTGTTTTTGTATCCATTGAGCAAGCCTGTGTCTTTTAATTGGAGTATTTAATCCATTCACGTTTAAGGTAATTATTGATATGAATGTTCCTATGACCATTTTCTTAATTGTTTTGGGTTTGTTTTGTAGGTCCTTTTCTTCTCTTGTGTTTCCCATGTAGAGAAGTTCCTTTAGCATTTGTTGTAGAGCTGGCTTGGTGGTGCTGAACTCTCTTAGCTTTTGCATGTCTGTAAAGCTTTTGATTTCTCCGTGGAATCTGAATGAGATCTTTGCTGGGTAGAGTAATCTTGGTTGTAGGTTCTTCCCTTTCATCACTTTAAGTATATCATGCCACCCCCTTCTGGCTTGTAGAGTTTCTGCTGAGAAATCAGCTGTTAACCTTATGGGAGTTCCCTTGTATGTTATCTGTCATTTTCCCTTGCTGCTTTCAATAGTTTGTCTTTAGTTTTTGCCAATTTGATTACTGTGTGTCTTGGCGTGTTTCTCCTTGGGTTTATTCTGTGCGGGACTCTCCGCACATCCTGGACTTGGGTGGCTATTTCCTTTCCCGTGTTAGGGAAGTTTTGGACTATAATCTCTTCAAATATTTTCTCTGGTTCTTTCTCTCGTTCTTCTCCTTCTGGGACCCCTATAATGCGATTGTTGTTGCGTTTAATGTTGTCCCAGAGGTCTCTTAGGCTGTCTTCATTTCTTTTCATTCTTTTTTCTTTATTCTGTTCCACAACAGTGAATTCCACCATTCTGTCTTCCAGGTCAGTTATCCGTTCTTCTGCCTCAGTTATTCTGCTATTGATTCCTTCTAGTGTAGTTTTCATTTCAGTTATTGTATTGTTCATCTCTGTTTGTTTGTTCTTTAATTCTTCTAAGTCTTTGTTAAACATTTCTTGCATCTTCTCAATCTTTACCTCCATTCGTTTTCTGAGGTCCTGAATCATCTTCACTATCATTATTCTGAATTCTTTTTCTGGAAGGTTGCCTATGTCCACTTCATTTAGTTGTTTTTCTGGGGTTTTATCTTGTTCCTTCATCTGGTACATAGCCCTCTGCCTTTTCATCTTGTCGATCTTTCTGTGAATGTGGTTTTTGTTCCATAGGCTGCAGGATTTTAGTTCTTCTTGCTTCTGCTGTCTGCCGTCTGGTGGATGAGGCTATCTAAGAGACTTGATGGGCAGGATTGGTGGTGGGTAGAGCTGACTGTTGCTCTGGTGGGCAGAGCTCAGTAAAACTTTAATCCACTTGACTTTGATGGGTGGGGCTGGGTTCCCTCCCTGTTGGTTTTTTGGCCTGAGGCAACCAACACTGGAGCCCACCTGGGCTGTTTGGTGCGGCCAATGACAAACTCTGGGAGGTCTCACGCCAAGGAGTACCTCTCAGAACTTCTGCTGCCAGTGTCCTTGTCCCCATGGTGAAGCAGAGCCACTCCCTGCCTCTGCAGGAGACCGTCCAACACTAGCAGGTAGGTCTGGTTCAGCCTCCCCCGGGGTCACTGTTCCTTCCCTTGGGTCCCGATGCGCACACTACTTTGTGTGTGCCTTCCAAGAGTGGAGTCTGTTTCCTCCAGTCCTGTCAAAGTCCTGCGATCAATTCCCACTAGGCTTCAAACTCTGATTCTCTAGGAATTCTTCATCTCGTTGCCAGACCCCAAGGTTGGGAAGCCTGACGTGGGGCTCAGAACCTTCAGTCCAGTGGGTGGACTTCTGTGGTTTAAGTGTTCGCCAGTCTATGAGTCCCGAACCCACCAGATATGGGATTTGATTTTACTGTGATTGCGCCCCTCCTACCATCTCATTGTGGCTTCTCCTTTGTCTTTGGATGTGGGGTATCTTTTTTGGTGAGTTCCAGTGTCTTCCTGTCAATGTTTATCCAGCTGCTAGTTGTGATTCTGGTTTCTTGCAAGAGGGAGTGAGAGCACATCCTTCTACTCCGCCATCTTGGTTCCTCCTCTTCATTCCTGAGCTCAGATAATCTGATTTTTAAAAAATTCCTTCAACTACCTAGCACAAGATTGAAGCTTAATAAATATTTATTTAAAAGCCTAAACAATTCATTCATAGATCTCATGAAAAGATCTTGTGGTATAAGGAGAGTCCCTGTTTTATTCCTGTTTCCTCTAGTTTCTGTTAATTTCATGCTGTTATTATTTTTTTTTAAAGCACATTAGTAACTCATTCATTCCTCTAACATATATTTAGGGAACTTCTATGTGTCAGTGCTGTGATACCAAGGTCTTGCTTGCATTTAAGCAAAAGAAGAAAGAAAGGCATTTTAAAATGTTAATATAATGCGATAAGGAAGCAATAAAAAAAAGACACGTACAATGTGCTTTTAGAAAACAGTGGAAGAAAGTGTTACATGTGCTTTCTTTCACTGGTATCATGATGCACTGATATCATGACATAGTAGATGCACTGGTATCATGACAGTATTTCTGGATTATCCCTTTATTCATCAACTGCAAAGTAAAGGGTAGACTTAATTTTCTCAAACTCTTACTATGAGTTTGATTTTGGATATGCTTGTTTTGGTCTCTATTTCAACTACTTCGTACTTTTTAAATTATAGTAATAAGTCACATAGAAAGTATGGAAAAAAGTTTTTTTTTTTTTTTTGCGGTATGCGGGTCTCTCACTGCTGTGGCCTCTCCCGTTGCGGAGCACAGGCTTCGGATGCTCAGGCTCAGCAGCCATGGCTCATGGGCCCAGCAGCTCGGCAGCATGTGGGATCTTCCCGGACCGGGGCACGAACCCATGTCCCCTGCATCGGCAGGTGGACTCTCAACCACTGCGCCACCAGGAAAGCCTTGGAAAAAAGTTTTTAATGAAATAAATCTTTCATAATTCTGCTTGGAAATAATTACAGCTAATATTTTGGCATTCTTTCTTACTTTTTTTTTCTCCTCTCTTGTCCAGGCATATGTAAATAGTCCTGTATATTTAAAAATTGAGATTTTATTGTATACCTTTTTATATTCTTACCCCATTTCCATTCTATAACACTACAGATAATATGTCTATACATATAGAGAATATGACTTTTTTTTCCGCTGGGGGCTGACCCGAAACATTTTTTTTTAAATTAATTTTTATTGGAGTGTAGTTGCTTTACAGTGTTGTGAGACTATAACTTTTATTCCTTAAACTTAGATATATGAAAAACATTGCATTTCTTTCGCTTCATGTTCTTAAAATTTTTTTATTATGTAAAATTTATAAATAAAAGCAGAGAGCAGCGAACCCCTATGTTCCTGTCACCCAGCTACAGTAAATATCAACTAATGGCCACTGTAGTTTGATTTATACCAGTATGTTTTCTTCACATCCTCCCAAACAAATTTGCAAATACCATAAATATTTTAGTGTGGATATCTGATTCCTTAATATCCTTAAATACCCAGTTAGCACAAAATATTTTATTAGTTAATCTGTTAAAATCAGAATGTAACTAAAATCTGTACATTGAATTTGGTTGATATGTCTCTTAAGTCTCTTTATTTTCTTGCGATTTATTTGTCTGAGGAAATGTGTTGCTTATTCTGTAGTATTTCTCTCATTCTGGATTTTGCTGATTGCAACCATTAAACTTAATTTAATACGTTCTCATGTACCATGCATTTTGCATTTAGAAGTTTGAAGTGATTCAGGTTCTTATTTTTTGGCAAAAATACAAACATATGTGGTTTGTGTACTTCCAACAAGAGATAAGTTGTTTGTCTTTTTGGAATGTTCGTAGCCTAGATAACCATTGGCTAGGTTTATTATTAGGGATTTGCCAAATACTGATATTCTTTATTTTCTTTAAAGATGTCATTCTGTTGTCTTTATGTTTACATACTCTCTGATGAGAAGTCATTTATGTTTCTTTCTTTTTTTCTTCTCTCTACATAATTTGTGTATTTTTCACTGATTGCTTTTAAGATTTTCTCTTTATTGCTTTTTATTTTTAAGTAGTTTGATTATTATGTGTATCGATATGGTGTTCTTTGTGTTTATCGTGCTTGAGTTTTGTTGATCTTTTTGAATCTGTGTGTTGAAAATTTTCATCAAATTTGGAAAAATTATGTCCATTATTTCTTCAAATGATTTTTCTGTTCTTGCTGCCATTCTGCTTGATTTTTTCCTACAGTTTACTATGGTTCTGTTTTTCTTTGTTTTGTTTTATTTTTTTGCTCTTTTTTACCTCTGTGCTTTATTTTGATACATTTTATTGCTATATTTTCAGTTTTCCTGATTTTTTCATTCGCAGAGTGCAATTTGCTATTGAGACTCACCAGTGAAGTTTTCATTTCAGATAATGTATTTTTCATGTCTCAGAGTTCCATTGAGATCTTATATCATCTGTTTTTCTCCTCATTATATTCCAGTTACCCTTAAATACTGAACATAGTTATATTAGCTGACTTAATGTACGTGTCAACTAGTTCCATCATCTGTGTCACTACTGAGGGTTTTTTTTAAACTGATTCTTTTCCAGGTTTTGGGTTACATCATTGCCAGGGCAGAATGCGTTATTTATTTTATTTTGTCTTTTAAGAGGAGGTAAGTTCCATAAAGATAGGGCTTGTCTGTCTTGTTCACTGATATAACCTCAGAGTGTGGGACAGGGTTTACCTAGGGTTACCCACCCTGTCAGTGGCAGAGCTGGAGTTGAAGATCTGAGTTCCTTGGGTGGGTAAAAACTGAGATGTGTATATATGAATAAATACTCACAGTACTCACTCCTTACTCTGGTCTGGGGAAACTTCTCTTATTTCTTTGACTTTTAATTTTGTTCCCTCCCTCCCTTCCCACACCTAGCATTATTTCTTCTATGAATCTCCACCTATAGTAAGAACTCTAGACTTGGGCTTCTCTTGCTTTTTGCCCTGAAAAATACCTGAGTCGAGGAAGCAAAAATAGCCTGGCCATTGCTTAAAACTGGAGGAGGGTGAAGGAAATATAGAAAGACAAAACTGAATGAACATTTGTAGAAATTATTCTCACACACACACATACACACACACACACACACACACACACTCTCTCTCTCTCTCTCCTATACCTGATTAGTTCTTCAGTATAGAGTACTAGAAGTATGATTACAGGGTCAGAGAGTATATACGTTTAAATGCTCTTGTAGCATCTTGCCAACTACTAGCATATGGAGAATTTTTGAGTTGAACACCACCCAGATTTTCTAGCCAAGAAGTAAAATGGAGAGATCTACAACACAGTGACTGTTCATTTTAGTGCTCTCCTTAAGTCTATGTTCATTCAACAGCAAGTGTTCTGTCAGTATCTAAAAACCCTGTGTGTTGCCCCATTATCTAATCCAGAGTTGCACTTGCTTGTTTGGTTCCAAGAGCATCCAGTTTTCACTGGTCCTCTAACCAGGCAGTTCAGTGAGTAGCTCAGAGGACATGACACGAAAAACAGAAAAGAGGCATCTGTTGTACATTTACTAGAGTAATCCATTTCAACCCCTTTAATAATTTCTTGTTTCTATTCCAAAGCAATATCAAGTTATTAGTGCATTAAATTTAGGTACTAAAGCACCTTGTTATTTATAGGAATAGAACACATTAAAGGCAGGAGAAAAAAGGAGTCAAACATTAAAAACAATGATTAGTATTAGTGCGAGTATTGCACCCTTTTTCTTGATACTGAGATTATGTTTGGGATAGGTTTCCATATATGATAGCATTTGATCACTGGTCAAGCAGATGCCTGCTTTCTTTTGCATTGTCTCCAAAATTTTAACAATTAAATATTTTATTGTAAAAGTTTAATGTGACATTGGTTATTAAAAATTTTACTGAAGTGGTGAACCGTTTCTTTATTATAACTGATGAATATTTTTTAAGAGCATAATATAGAACTAGAACTCTAGATGGTTTTACAATATTATTTTTAACATGCTCCCCATCTCTGTTTTGGCTCCTTTCTGCTTTGATTCTGTAATAGTTAACCTTACCCTTGGAGTCGTCAGAGCTTTAAACATCCAAGTCATCTTTAACTTCTTAGTCTTTCCTCCAGCTACTATGCATCACGTTTCTTTCATAGTACCTATATTAGTTTTCCAATTTTCTGTAACAAATTGCCATGGACTTGCTGGTTTAAAACAACACAAATTTATTATTTTATAGTTTTGGAGGTCAGTAGTCCAAAATTGGTCTCACTGGAGTAAAATCAAGATGTTGGCTATGCTGTGTTCTTTCTTGCGGCTCTAAGGGAGATTCGTTTTCATGCCCTTTTCCATCTCCTGGAGTCTGCCTGCATTCTTTGACTGTTGGCCCCTTCCATCTTCAAAGCTAGAGACATATGATTGAGTCTTTCTCATGTTGCATCACACTGCCAAAGACTTTTCTGCCTCCCTCTTCCACATTTAAGGACCTTGTGACTACACTGGGCCCACCAAGATAGTGCATGTTAAGCTTTTTATTTTAGGGTTTTCTGATTAGCAACCTTAATTCCATCTGCAATGCTAATTCTCTCTGGCCGTTTAAAATAATATATTCACAGGTTCTAGGAATCAGGATATTGATATATTTGAGGAGCCATTATTCTGCCTGTCACAATAACTATCATATACATTCCTTCTTTCATGATTACCAAGTGAATCTTTTATTTCAGGCCCATTTATTAGGATCGTTGCAAGAGCCTTTGACTTTCTTCTCTGCCATTAGTTTCTCATCTCTCCAGACAATCCTAATCTCCATTGGCAGACTCATCTCCGTAAAGTCTAGTGTAGAGTATTCTGTCCTCAAAAAGCTTCATTGGCAGGATTTTCAGTAAGGCAGTATTCCCCAAGCTCTTTTGATTATGCAGCCTATCTATACAAATTTATGTACACATTAATGTTTTTATTTAATTATAATTTTTGTTCATATGCTGTTGTACTAGTGTTTTATAAACTTATCCACATATGTAAAAATTTCAAAAATACGTGCAAAACATGAAATAAACAAGCTTTTGAGGTACTTAAAAATTTTGTGTGTAGTACAAAATTCCCATTAGTAAAATTATTAATATTATCAGTAAGAGAAATGTGATGAAGTTATGCACCATGATTTTATGGAACTATTGGCTTAACACTTTAATATATTGAATATCTTGGACTACATCCAGATTATTTTGATACTTGTTATAGATGTTATTAACTAAAAAATGTTGCCTCATAATATACATACGAGAGAATATATTGTTTACTACACTGTCATGATACTCATTTTCAATCTGCTTTGCCAGTTATATGAAAGGATTTTTTTTCACTGAAATTTGACATGTAAATTTCTACCTTCTTTAACATTAGTCAGTTTTGCTTGCAGATTAATTAATCTTGCAAAGTAATCAGTCAAACATTTTTATATTAACAAATGGCTGTAAACAGTCTGAAACTCATTTAGAAAATTTGTGTTCAAGCTAGAAAATTCCATTCCCAAATTTAAATGTATTGATATGTATTTAACTATGTGACATAATTCAGTTACTTAGGTAACAAAAATTTTTAAATGGGAAAATTCCCAAACATTAATATTCTAAGTTTTTTCCATAGCTTTTTTTCTCTCCCCAAATAAGTTACTTTCTTAGTTATTAAAATATTAACATTTACCTTCAAGGGACAGTTAAGGCATGTATGATATTTTAAATCTATTGTCATCGAAGAGGCCTGAAAAATTGGAATTTATTTCTCTAAAAAATGTATAATTCATCTTTAATTTGATAACTCTACAACTCTTTTAAATACTCTTCATTAAGGTAACCAACAAACATCTGAGTGATATATAAGATGTTTTTGATGAGTCCTTATCTTATTATAAAATCTTATTATAAAGTATTACAAGAACTCTACTAGTTAAACGTATTCACATTATTTAACATCTTAGGGCAGTTATACAAGCACTGCAAATGAAGGCAAGATTGAAGGAAATGACCTGCTCTGTCAGGATGCCTTTCAAAATTTCATGTCTGTCCAACATATGGGTCAAGTAAGGAAGCTATAGTGACCTTTGTCTTACAGTTTTTAGATAAGAAATGTAAATAGATATTCTAATTTGTTCTTCCTCCCCTCAATGGTTTAATTATTTTGTAAACACCAATATATAGGCCTCTGTACTAGAGAATAAAATCCATACTCCCTTGTATGGAGTTCAAAGCCTTCTAAGATCTCACTTCTATTTGAAGACTCACTTGTAATTTTCTATCTTATATATTTCCTCATGTTTTTCAATCTACATAGACTACCATACTAACCTTCTTTCCTCAATTTTTCCTTATCTTGTTCTCAAAATTCCATCCACCCTTCAAGCCACAGGACCTGACTTACTGAACTTGTACAGCAGATGGTGGTTGAATGAAAGGCCTTCTGTTCATTTCTTTTAGTGTACTTTTCTTAACTCGTAGTTACATATCTATTTATTTGTTGACCTGTTTGTTTGTTGCTATGACGAGACCAAGCTGCACAAAGACATATGGGGACTGTGACCATCAAATAAATATTTGCACCTAGGTCTGTAACTAGCACAAAGTAGGTGCTTTATAGCAGTATACTGGGGAATGAATAAAGGTTATATCACCTGAAGCCTTCACTGATACCTCATCCCACCTAGCCATAACTAATATTTTCCTTTTATGTTCTCAAAATTTGTACTTTGTGCAGAGTAGGTACACAATAACTATTCAAGTAGAATAAGATTCAATAAGAGGTTCAGGCTTTTTGGTTGGTTGTTTTTGTGATTTTCTTTGCTTTGTAGTGGCATCTGCCCCAGTGGTAAAAGCACAAGTGGAATTTTGATTGCTAGAGTGTCGTATAGTTGAGATGGAAAGTTGTTTGGAAGGGTGCCTGATGCTGAACATCAAACATGTAGTTGTTCACTTACCAAAGTCATGTTTGTGTATGTTACTTCACAGCAATGTGCAAATTGCTTATGGCTGTACCCAGTAGAATGGTGCTCGATCTGAGCTCATTTGCAGCTGTTTAAAAACAAACTCCGGAGCCCAATATCACAACTGTTTTCTTCCTTTTTGATCTTACCTCATTAGGAGGACAGGGTAAGGGTTGTATAATGTGCTGAAATCTGTCAATACTTTGTGTGTCTTATTCATTAAAACCTTCAGATGCTGTTTTCCTAGCGGCTTCATTTACCAGGGAGGGCGAGGAGAAAAACACTAAACAGGTGTTCCTGACTTGAAAAACAGCAATTTCAAGCAACTCACAAGGGGAGAAGTTGGAAATTTTCAGATTCTGAAGTTGTCACTGGGAGATAAATTTGGGCTACACATTCGCTTCTCATAAACAGACTTTTTTTAACCTAAATTTCTGCTGTGCACGAGGCACCTGATTTCTCTGGGGGCAGACATGCTTCACAGAGCAATCGTGCTGCAAAAAGATAGTGTATATTTTCCCAGACTTCTTCCAAATACACAAATGTGAGCTGGAGGAGTAGTATGCTGAGCTGCTAATATAGAATTCTAGCTTTCCTGGCGGGGATAAAAATACCTATGGTAAATATTTGGCTTGATTGATGGGAAAGTGTCTGCATTTTGACTAATCTAAACTCAAATGTTTCTATAATACCATAAGAAGATTATTGGTCAAATAAACAGTGAGGTATCTTAAGTATCTTACATAAAAGGACTGCATAGTACTGTGTTTGTTTCTGAAGCAGCAGCAGCTTTCTGAAGCAAGGGGAAATTTAAAAGAGATATTTCCTATGGCAGTGCTTCTCAAAACGTGGTCCCCAGGGCAGTAGCATTAGCATCACGTAGTAGTTTGTTAGAAATGCACACTCTTGGGCCACACCCCAGAAGTACTGAATCAAAAACTCTGGGGTCAGGTCCAGCAATCTGTGTTTTAGCAAATGTTTCAGGTGATTTTGATGTATGCATACCTTGGAGAACCCTTGTTTTACTGGAATTTGATTCATTAATTCATTCGACAAATATTTTTTGGGTATCTAACACATTCTAGGCACTCTTTTTAGGCACTGACAGTGCAGCCTTGTGAACAAATAGTCAAACTCTTGCTGTCTTGTATTTTGTATTCTAGTGAGTAATCTGGGAAAGTCAAAGGAAATGGGAATTCATTAGTTTGCTTTATGCCATGTTGGGCACTGCAAGATGCCCTTTTCCGTGACCATGGTGATTGAAGTAGGCTTGGCATAAGTTGCAGTGTAAACATTTGGGAACTGAATTTGGCACTTACTTCATTTTACAGTGTTACTTTCCCTTTCATGGACAGCTCTCTTGGGACTAGTTCCAAGATCTCTATCTAGATGCTCAAGATCCTTGACTTACCTAAATGGGCAGTTGATCTGCATATATTTTTGTTCCTCCAGTAATTTATAAATCATCATTCTGTGTTTGACACTCTAGTATGGGCATTGGAAATGAATTGATTGGCATAATTCCTGACATCTGAGCTCTTATTCTGTAAGGATTATCATTGAACCAAGTGGTATAAAGGACATACGACTTGTTAAAAGTCAAGAGACCGATGGCTTAGACTATTAAATAAGTGTAAATAACCGTTCTTATCATGAAAAATTGGAGCAATAGTGCATCCTGAGTACTTGATGTTAGGTAGGCTAGAATCAATAGGAACTTGCTACCTTTTATCTAGCTAGTCATTTACTCAAATGCTGTTTTTCCCAACTTTGAAAATTTTCATAAGAAATAAGTCAAAAGACAAGTACAATAAAGACCTATATAATATCCTTTAAGATTTACTATCTACATTTCCTCATTCTCTCTCTCTCTCTCTCTCTGTCTACACACACACACACTGAGTTTCAACATTCCATTTGAAAATTTAAGTTGCAGATATTTAAAAATTTCAGCCATTAATAATTCAGCATGGATCTCTTAAAAATAAGGACATTTGGCTAAATTATCACAATGTCATTGTCATTTCTAAGAAAATAACAATTCCATAAATCATTGAACATCTAAATCTTCCTCAGATAATCCCTCCACTTTGTTTTCACCATGACACCGATGTATTGGAGAGTTCAAGCTAGTTACCTATGTATAATCTCCCACATTTTGATATGCTTGATTATTTCCTTCTGGTGTCATTTAATGTGTGTATCTCTATCCCTTGAGTTCACTGTGCACTAGGGTTTGGGTCTGGAGACTCAACTGCATTTTAAGTAGATATATGACTGCCCAGAATGTGGCAGTCACAGTATGGTAAGCAAAACAGATGCATTCTTGCTTTTATGAAGCTCAAATTATAACCAGGGAAGACATACACTAAACAAACATATTATGGACCTGTATAAAGATAACTTCCCCTAATGGTAAGTGCTGTGATGAAAATTAAGTATGGTGATGTGACAGTGAGTTAGTGATAGTTCGTTGCAGAGGGGCTGGCCAAGCACAACCTCATTGTGAAGATGATATTTGAGCTGTGATCTGAGTGGAAGTGACAGGAAGTGGGGGATGGGGTGAAAAAAATTATTTGCTAAACCTGCTGTCTGAAACAAAGACTTCTTAGGGGATGAGTCTCTTGAATGAAGGAAGGGAGACCTGGGAAGTACTTAAGAATGTGAGGAGGATAATCATGTGAGTTATTGGACAGGGGTTGGTGAGAACAGTCTTGATCAATCAGATAATAATTCTAGTGAATCATGGAGACTGTTCCCTTTTGTTAGTAGCTGCCCATATTGTTTACTTGGGTGGGTACAGTGATGTCAACACAATGGACAAAGAGAAGAAAGTCTAAAAAAATCATCAAGAATTATAATTCAAATTTGTCTAGTACTATTGTCTCTATCCTCACAAGTTCGTAAAGTGACAAAGAGAACTTGATTGGGAGTCATAGGCCAGAAAAATCCAGTCTTCCACTGTGGAAAGTTGGGAAAGTGGAGTTATTCTTAATTGGGTTTTTTGTCCATGTTTATCATCCTTCCCATCCCTTCAAAATATATGTCCTTTTATTATTCTGGTCTATTTTTATGATTTGCTGGAGCACACTCTGGATGCATTTATGAATGTAACTTTATTAAACACATGCAGGGACTTCCCTGGTGGTGCAGTGGTTAAGAATCCTCCTCTCAATGCAGGGGACATGGGTTTGAGCCCTGGTCCGGGAAGATCCCACATGCTGCGGGGCAACTAAGCCCGCGCACCACAACTACTGAGCCTGTGCTCTAGAGCCCGTGAGCCACAACTACTGAGCCTGTGCACCACAACTGCTGAAGCCTGCAAGCCTAGAGCCCATGCTCCGCAACAAGAGAAGACACTGCAATGAGAAGCCCCCCCACCGCAACGAAGAGTAGCCCCTGCTCACCGCAACTAGAGAAAGCCCACGCACAGCCATGAAGACCCAGCGCAGCCAAAAATAAATAAATTTATTAAAAAAATAAACACATGTAAATAAATATGAGTAATGGCATTTGTAGTGAATAGAAAGGAGAAACTGAAGAAGATGCTTTTTTTGAAGAGTTTTTGTTTGGCTCCTTGGCAGAAAAGCAATATAAACCTGGACATGGAAGTGCATTTGTATGCCATAATAGTGCGGTGGATGATTGTGTCAGATGAAATACCGGCCTGCATACAGAGTACACAGCTACTAGGAAGTACCTATTGTTGATTTCTCATCTAGCATCTGACATAGCCCGTGGGTGAGGTTTTTGACAACTGTCAGAGAGCAAAGGAAATGCTCCCTCTAGAAGTACATGGGGTGGGAGCAGACTGAGCTCCGGCTGCTGAGAAGAGAATCCTCAGAGAGAGAAACACACTGGAGCAACTGACATTCTCATAACTGTTCCTAATACGTGTTCCTCACTTGAGGCCTCAGTCTGCCCATCTGTGAAACCCATCTGTGAAGTGTGTTTACTGAAAATTCTTGATGTATTGATGTGTCAGGAAAAAGAGCTAAAAAAGAAAACATTCACCAGCTATGTAGTACTTCTTGGGATTTGTAATCAAGCTTATGGTTCTGTGTGAGTTGGATTCTGTTTATAATTTATGTCTTTCATAGTAAAATGCTGTATGTGTGTGTGCATGCACGAGCTTGGGCTTACTTTGGAGAAGAACCAAAGAGGATGAATACATTATTCCATTATAATACTAAAACATTTCAGGGACATCCATAGTTAATTTACATGCTTTCAAAAGACCATGATCTTTCTAATAGGAATTTCTGAGATTTGGAGAGTATTCTGAATATGTGTTGTCCAATATGGTAGCCACTAGCTGTGTGTCACTGTGGAGCACTTGAAATGTAGCTGGTGTGAATGAGGAACTTAATTTTTAACTTTTAATTTAAATAGCCATATGTAGTTGGTGGCTACCATTTTGGACAGAGCAGGTCTAAAGAGATGTGGAAGAAATACTTTAAAAAAAGTCACCATCTGGTTATGCAGTCTGCCAATTAAATTATTTTATTTTTGGATTCTGATTATTAATATATTCTCTTGTGTTTAAAATGTGCACCAGTTCCCACTCTCCTGACACCTCCTTCCCCTTCCTGGTCTTACACATATACACACAATACCCTATTTTACTCTGCTGTTATAGCTCAGCACTAAAATTTTCTTTTATATCCACTTCCTGAGTACTTCCTGAGGCAGTACTATGTACATATTATGCTTCATCAAATTCTTCACCATTGGTTCTCCTTTAAAATTAAGAACTGGATGTTCACTCCTGATTTACGTTCTCAGAGGTAGCTGATGTCTTCCATGGTGGTCACAGCCTTCTCCTTAATCTTCTCATAGTATTTCCACTATCATCAGCCCCTGCCTTAAGACTGCTCTTTAGTCTCCTTAGTGCTGCAACATTCTGAGTGTCTTCCTTCTTCTCCCGTTGGTCATTTTCTTTTCTTTCCAGTTTCCTTCAATATTATGGATGTTTACTACAACTCAGATATGCTTTTTTAGATTCAGCCAAAAGCTCTGATTTATGTCTTCAGTGAGAAAATCTATGTAATACTGATCTCTTCACTGGTCTGTTTTAAACTCTTTTTTTTTCTCCTTTTTTTTTCTTTTTTTTTTTGTTGGGTTTTTTGTTTTCCCATAAAACATAATTGTCTTCCATGGTGGTCACAGCCTTCTCCTTAATCTTCTCATAGTATTTCCACTATCATCAGCCCCTGCCTTAAGACTGCTCTTTAGTCTCCTTAGTGCTGCAACATTCTGAGTGTCTTCCTTCTTCTCCCGTTGGTCATTTTCTTTTCTTTCCAGTTTCCTTCAATATTATGGATGTTTACTACAACTCAGATATGCTTTTTTAGATTCAGCCAAAAGCTCTGATTTATGTCTTCAGTGAGAAAATCTATGTAATTCTGATCTCTTCACTGGTCTGTTTTAAACTCTTACACTTTCTCCTTGAAATGTCTTGTTTGATGTGCAAAAATCTAAGTTTAATATTAAAACATAACTCATATTTTTCCTATCAAAATGAATCCCCCGTCCTATGTTGAAAAGGCACCACTCTATGTCTTGTTAACCAGAGTTGAAGGGCTTGGTCATACTTGACTTTTTATGTATTTTTATGGTCCCTCTCAATTCAGTCAACACATGCTGCTTTTATGAAATACGGAATGCTTCCTGAATTTGCATGTCATTCTTGCTGAGAGGCCATGCTAATTTTCTCTGTATCACTCTAATTTGAGTATGTACTGCTGAAGCCAGCAGAGTTCCTCCTTTCTTAGTGGATGTTGGGTTATAACAAGTTTCCTTTTCCACTGTCCATATCCTGGCTTAGGTTTTCCTTGGCTCATATGTGCATTATTTTCAGCCCCCTAATTGGTGTTATTACCTTCAATCTCAGTTGGGGTTGTACTAACCACTCCAGTTCTATCTCTTCTGACTGTTGTGCATGCGTCTTGCCCTCTGGATACATTGGCATGCCCGGTCTCATTGAATAACTCTTGCTTTTCCAACCACGTGCTTTTGCTTAATGCTGTTGGCTCTGCCAAAAATTAAATTGTCTTATTAGTGTATTCAAATCCTATATGCCTAAAACGTTCAAGGTTTATTTATACATTATTCACCAACTGTTTATTGAGTGTATGCTGTGTACTGGCATTGAACTAGGCATCTCTATCTTTAGTGCTCAGCTCATAAGAAGACAGAATTGCTGCTTTCACGGAGTTTACATTATAACAGGGAATCTGACAAGTAAATATTCAGTTATGGTACCATGTGATAAACTTCTGTATCATCATCACATGGAAACCATCCCAAACCACTTTGGCTTCTCTGAACTTACGGAGATTACTCATTGGCCACTTAATTACATTACTTACTTTTATCTGTTCACCTACCGATTTTTCTATTATGTGTTAATTTCATTTTCTCTATTGGATTGCAAATGATTTGAGGGCAGAAAATACTTTGTATACCACTGAATATACCGTATGGCCTCTAGCCCACAATGTTTCATATAAAAATCACAAATACCTGGCAGTTTGTAAGAGGGCTATATTTTACCTTTGGGAATCTTTCCTATGCACTACATAATTATTTCTCGGTCAACATAAAATACAGAAATGTAATAACGGAGAAGGTGAGATTTGTTTATACTCATTCTACATTGAATGATGGATTTAAACATGCAAATTGAATTACTTATGCTATTTAAAATATATTATGTATTACAAAATGTTATGTTTCAGAATTCCCTGATACAAAATACACAAAAGTCTTAAAAATGAAGAACATCAATTAGAATTGAATTTCCAAACTACTGTGAAATTTATGCTAAAAATCAGAAGCCAAGAGTAAAATATTACAGTTGTTAGATTGTAAAATCAGAAGTTGATTTTTAAAAAATAAGTCTTTTATTAATATAGTTGGACTTATGAAGCCCTAACTGGATAAAGCAGATTTTTCTGATAGAGTGATCTTTAAAAGTAAATGTAAATGACCAAAACTTTTCAGTATTCTCATCAATTAATTTATTATTGCATTTTAATCTAATCCTGGCTTATTCCCAGATGTTGATTATAATATTTCCTGTTAAATTAAGTTTTCATAGGAACTTTTTTCTCTTTTAGTTTAATTCTTAAAAACCTCTTTATTGAGTTGTAATTGACATAGACTACACATATTTAAAGTGTAAAATTTGAGACATTTGGACATATGTATATATCAGTGAAGCCATCAGCACAATCAGGTTAATGAAAATATTCATCACTCTCAAAAGTTTCCTCATTCCCCTTTGTAATTCCTCTGGACTTTCTCCATCTCCCCTACCAAAGGCACCCCATTAATCTGTTTTCTGTCCATGTAGTTTTGCATTTTTAAAGAATCTGATGTAAATGAAATCATACAGCATTTGATCTTTCCTGTCTGGTTTCTTTTCTCATAGGATAATTGTTTTAAGATTCATCCATGTTATAGTTTAACAGGAGTTCACTACTTTGTATTTGCTGAGTAGAAACACAACTGATTTTTGTGTATTGATTGTGTACCTACAGCTTTACTGAATTTGTTTACTAGTTCTAACAGGTTTTTTTGTGTGGAATCTTTAGGGTTTTCTATATATAATATCATGTCCACTGCAAGTAGAGAAAATTTTATTCCTTTCTTTCCGATTTAGTTTCCTTGTTTTTCCTTTTCCTACCTAATTGCTCTGGCTAGGACTTCCAGTGCTATGTTGAATTGTTTAGTGTTTAATGTATAGATCTTTTACATCTTTGGTCAGATTTATACTTAAATATAATATTTCATACTTTTGATGCCACTGTAAATGGTATTTTAAAAAAATTTGAAATTCTGATTATTTGTTGATAGAATAGAGAAATACAATTGGTTTTTATGTACTGATCTTTCATCCTGCACCTTAGTAAACTCATTTATTCTAGTAGCTTTTTGTAGCATTCGTTGGATTTCCTATATAGACAATCATGTTTTGCTGTGAATAAAGATTTTTACATGTTCCTTTCTAATCTTTATGCTTTGCTTTTCCTTCCCTGTTTGCACTGCCTAGAACCTCTAGTACAATGTTGAATAGAAATAGTGAGCGTGGACATCCTGTCTTAATCCTCATCTGAGGAGCACCATTTGGTTTTTCAACATTAAGTAACATAGGCTAGATGTAAGTTCCTTGTCAGATACATGATTTTTTCAAATGTTTTTTCTCCCATTCTGTGGGTTGTCTTCATTCTTTGCATGGTATTATCTGTTGTAAAAATGTTTAAATTTGAGGTAATCCAATTAAATATTTTCCTTTGGTGACTTTATTATTCTTTTAATTCTGTAGTGTCTATAGTAGTATCTCCCATCATTCATTATACTGTTTTCTCCCCCAATACCCAAGCTATTTATCATTTATTCCATCATTCCTGATATTGTTAATTTGTGTCTTCTTTCTTTTTTATATCATCTGCCTGATATTTATCAGTATCTTGTATCAATACCTTGATAGATGTATTTATCAAGATCTCAAAAAGCCAAGTTTTAATTTTATTAGATTTAAAAAATTGTTTGTTTTCTACTTTTTTGGTATCTGCACTAATTTTTATTATTTCCTTTATGATTCTTACTTTGGGTTTTATATGCTGGTCTTTTTCATATGTTTTAAGGTGAAATCTGGGGTCTTCGATTTGAGATACTCTTTAGTGCTTTAGATTTTCCAAAAGTACTGCTTTAGAGATAGCCTGGAAATTTTTATATGCTGTGTTATTCACTGCAAAATACTTGCAAATTTCAATTTAGATTTGTGCTTTGACTCATGGGATATTTAGAAGTATGTTATTTAGTTTCTGAATATTTGGAGATTTTCTAGAGATCTTTCTCTTATTGATATCTATTAATATTATGGTCATAGAACATATTTTATATGACTTGAGTAATTAAAAATTTATAACATTTTATGATGCAGAATGTGGTAAGTCTTTTGTGTGCGCTTGAAAAGAATGTGTATTCTTCTGTAGTTGGGTGGAGTGTTTTATTAATGTCAGCGAAGTCAAGTTGATTGTGGTAATTTTTATATTCTAACTGATTTGCTGTGTATTTGTTCTATCAGTTGTTTAAAAGAGTATTAAATCTCCAACTATAATTGTGGATTTATCTATTTCTCCTTGCAACTTACTTTTTAAAAAAATGTGTTATAACACTTTCTTCTTAAGTGCAAAATTATTTAGCACATCAGGTCTTCCTGATGAATCCATCTCTTTATTTTTTGAAGTAAATTTCTTTATCCTAGGTAGTAGTCTTTGTTCTGGTCTCAGTTTTATCCAGTATTACAGAGTCACTGCTGCTTTCCTTTTTTTAAAAACTGTGGTAACATTTGTTTATAACACTATGTAAGTTTCATGTGACCAACATTATATTTTGACTTCTGTATATACTACAGTGCGTTCACCACCAAAAGTTTAGTTTTCATTCATCGCTATACAGTTGATCCCCCCTTAACCCATTTCACCTAAACTCCCTTTTGCCTTTGGTAACCACTACTCTGTTGTCTGTATCTATGTGTTTGTTTTTCTTTGGTTTGGTGTGTTCATTTATTTTGTGTGGTTGAATATTCCACTCATGAGTGAAATCATATGGTATTTGTCATTTCTGACTTATTTCACTTAGCGTAATACCATCATGGTCCATCCATGTTGTCACAAATGACAAGATTTCATCTATTTTTATGGCTGAGTAGTATTCCATTGTATGTATATGCCACATCTTCTTTCTCCATTCATCCACTGATGAACACCTAAGTGGTTTCCATGTCTTGGTTACTGTAAATAGTGCTGTGATGAATATAGGGGTGTGGATATCTTTTCACCTTAGTGTTTTCCTATTATTTGAATAGGTAGCCTGAAATGGAATAACTGGATCATATGGTAGCTGTATTCTTAATTTTTTGAGGAATCTCCATACTTTTTTTTCCCCATAGTGGCTGCACTAATTTACATTCCCACTAACAATGTAAGAGGGTTCCGTTTCCTCTACACCCTCTCTTAACGTGTCATTTCTTGCTTTTTTGATAATACCCATTCTAACAAATATGAAGTGATAGTTCATCATGGTTGTGATTTGCATTTCCCTAATAATTAGTGATGTCTAATGTCTTTTCATGTGCCTTTTGGGCATTTGTATGTCTTCTTTGGATAAATGTCTGTTAAGAATTTCTTCTCATTTTTAATCAGGTTATTTTGTTGTTGTTGAGTTGTATGAGTTCTTTATATATTTTGGATTTTAATTCCTTACTGAATATATAATTTGCAAATATAGTTTTTTATTTGATAGGTTGTCTTTTCATTGTGTTGTTTGCTGTGCAGAAGCTTTTTAGTTCAATGTAGTCCTATTTGTTTATTTTTGATTTTGTTTCCCTTGCCTCAGGAGACATATTCAGAAAGACTGCTAAGACCAATGTCAAAGAGCATACTGCCTCTGTTTTCCTCTAGAAGTTATATGGTTTCTGGTCTTACATTTAAGTCCTTAATACATCTTGAGTTGATTTTTGTGTATGGTATAAGGTAGTGGTCTAGTTTTATTCTTTTGATGAGGCGGTTCAGATTTCCCAGCACCATTTATTGAAGTCTGTCATTTTCCCATTTCTTTGCTATAAATTAATTGTTTGTATATGTGTGGATTTATTTCTGGGTTCTCAATTCTGTTCCATTGATCTGTGTCTATTTTTCTGACAATACCATGTCGTTTGATTATTTTGTAGTCTATTTTTTTAGTGTAGTTTTGATAGCTTTGTAGTACAGTTTGAAATCAGGGATTGTGGTAACTCCAGCTTTGTACATTTTTTTCAGGATTGCTTTGGCTACTGGGTCTTTTTTATTTCTGTATAAATTTTAGGATTTTTAATTCTATTTCCATGAAAAATTTCATTGGAATTTTGATAGGGATTGAATGTGTATTTTACTTTAGGTAATATGGACATTTTAACAACGTTAATTCTTCCAGTCCATGAGCGTGGACTCTCTTACCTTTTCTTTGTGTCTTCTTCAGTTTATTTCAACAATGTCTTATAGTTTTCAGTATATAGTTCTTTCGCCTCCTTGCTTAAATTTATTCCTAGGTATTTTATTCTTTTTGTTGCAATTGTAAATGGGACTGTTTTCTTAATTTCTCTTTCTGCTAGCTTATTGTTAGCATATAAAAATGCAACAAATTTTTGTGTATCAATTTTGTACCTTGCAACTATATTGTATTCATTTATTATTTCTAATAGTATTTTGGTAGAGTCTTTAGGGTTTTTAATGTATATAAAAAATCATGTCATCCACAAATTTCAATAGTAAAAGTTTTATTTCTTTCTTCCTTCCTTTTGCTCTGACTGAAACTTCCAATACTGTATTGAATAAGAGTGGTGAGAGTGGCATCCTTGTCTTTTTCCTGATCTTTTTAGGGATAGCTTTCAGTTTTTTACTCTTGAGTGTGATGTTAGGTGTGGGTTTGTCACATACAGCCTTTATTATGTTAAGGTATTTTATATGTACTTTATTGAGAGTTTTTATCATAAATCGGTGTTGAATCTTATCAAATGCTTTTTCTGCATCTATTGAGATATTCATATGACTTTTATCCTTCACACCGTTAATGTGGTATATCATGTTGATTGATTTGTGAATGTTGAACCATCCCTGCATCCCTGTAATAAATCTTACTTGATCATGTATGTTTCTTCTAATGTATTGTTGTATTTGGTTTGTTAGTATTTTGTTGAGGATTTTTCCATCTACATTTATCAGAGATATTGGGCTGTAGTTTTCATTTTTTGTGTTGTCTTTGTGTGGTTTTAGTATCAGGGTAATGTTGGCCTTGTAAAATGAGTTAGAAACTGTTTCCTTCTTTTCAATTTTTTGGAAGCATTTGAAGGTAGGTATTATATCTTCTTTCAGTGTTTGCTAGAATTCACCTATGAAGCTGTCTGGTCCTGGACTTTTTTTTTTCAGAGGTTTTTGATTACTTTTTCAGTCTTCTTATTAGTGATCAGTGTATTCACTTTTTCTCTTTCTTCATTATTCAGTCTTGGAAAGTTGTATGATTCTAAAATCTTATCCATTTCTTCTACATTGTCCAATTTGTTGATGTATAGGTATTCTTAGTATTCTCATATAATCATTTGTATTTCTGTGGTATCCATTTTAATTTCATTTCTTTCATTTTTGATTTTATTTATCTGAGCTTTCTCTGTATTTTTCTTAGTGAGTCTAGCTAATGGTGTGTCAATTTTATCTTTTCAAAGAACCTGCTCTTAGTTTTATTGATCTTTTATCTTTACAGTCTCTTTTATTTATTTCTGCTCTGATTGTATTATTTCCTTTCTTCTAACTTTGGGCTGCATTTGTTCTTCTTTTTCTAGTTCCTTTAGATGTAAGGATAGATTATTTGAGCTTTTTCTTGTCTCAAATGAACAAGTCTCAAATGAGATAGACCTATATTGCTATAAACTTACCTCTTAGTACCCTTTTTACTTTATCCCATATATTTTGTATTTTCCATTTTCATTTGTCTTCAGGTATTTTTTTCTCTTTCTCCTTTAACTTCTTTGGTGACCCAATAGTTGTTCAGTAGAATGTTGTTCAGTCTCCACATATTTGTGATTTTTCTAGCTTTCTTCTTGTAGTAGATTTCCAGTTTCATACCATTGTGGTTGGAAAAGACACTTGATACTTTTAAATCTCCTTTTTTTTTCTGTGGTACACGGGCCTCTCACTGTTGTGGCCTCTCCCGTTGCGGAGCACAGGCTCCAGACGCGCAGGCTCAGCAGCCATGGCTCATGGGCCCAGCCGCTCCGCGGCATGTGGGATCTTCCCAGACCGGGGCACAAACCCGCGTCCCCTGCATCGGCAGATGGACTCTCAACCACTGCGCCACCAGGGAAGCCCAATTTAAATCTTCTTAAATTTAATGAGACTTGAATCCCAGCATATGGTCTATCCTTGACAGAGTTCCACGTGCACTTGAGAAAGTGTATTCTGCAGCATTTGGATGGAATGTTCTGTACATTCTATCAAACCTCTGTGGTCTAATGTTTCATTTAAGGCTGCTGTTTCCTTGTTGACTTTCTTTCTAGATGAGCCATCCCTTTATGTAAGTGTGGTGTTAAAGTGCCTTACTATTATTTTGTTGCTGTAAATTTTTCCCTTTTTGTCTGTTAATAATTGTTTTATATATGTTAGGTGCATATTTTAATCACTGTTATGTCTTCTTGATGAATTATCTCTTTTATTATTGTACACTATCCATCTTTGACTCTTGTTACCTGTTTTGGCTTGAAGTGTATTTTCTCTGATATGAATATGGCTACACCTGCTTTCTTTTGGTTGCTATTAGCTTAAGAGTATTGTCTTCTATCCACTTTGAGCCTATGTTTGTCTTAAGAACTCAGATGAGTCTTCTGAGGCAGTGTATAGTTGGTTGTTATTTATTAATCAATCCAGCTACTCTGTCTTTTGATTGGAGAATTCTATTCATTTACTAAATGTAAATGATTATTGATAAATGAAGACTTAGTATTGCCATTTTATTTTTTCTTTTCTGTTTATATCTCCATGTTTCTTTTTCCTTGTTTCTGTCTGCCAGTTTGGTTTGGTGGTTTTCTATGATGTTTTCCTCAGTTTCCCTTTTTTTTTTAATGTCTCTGCTCTAGATTTATGTTTTGTAGTTACCATCGGATTTGTATAAAATAACTCATAGATAAAATATTCCTTTTCCTGTCTATAGCATCTGATCTTCAGTTGCCTCTATGAATTCTATCCTTTTCCCTTCTCATTTTATGTTTTTTCAAATTATCCCTTTTTATGTTGTTTGTTACCAAATTGAAGTATAGTTATTTTTATTTCTTTAAAAAACCTAGTCTGATTTAGAGTTTCAGTTTTCTGATTCTGTCTGTCTATTTATCATCTTACTCAACATTTTGTGTACTTTCGCCTTTTTTGTTTCAGGTAGAAGAGCCGTAAGGCAAGTCTAGTATTGATGAACTCCCTCAGCTCTTGTTTGTTTGGGAAAGCCTTTATTTCTCCTTCATATCTGAATGATAACTGTGCTGGAAAGAGTATGTATTTTTTGTGGACAGTTTTATCTTTCAGTATTTTGAGAATGTTATTACACTCCCTCGTGACTTATAGAATTTCTGTTGAGAAATTTGCTGATAGCGTAATGGGGGTTACTTTGTAGGTTACCATCCTTTTTTTCTGTGGCTGCCTTTAAAATTTTTTCTTTGTTGTTGACTTTTGGCAGTTTTCATATAATGTGTCTTGGAAAAGGTCTCTTTGCATTAAGGTTTCTTAATAGGTTTTCTCTTAACTTCATTGACCTGGAGATGCAGTTCCTTCCCCAGGTATGGGAAGTTCTCAGCTATTATTTCTTTAAATAAACTCTCTACGTCCTTCTCCCTCTCTCCTCCTTCTAGGATACCCATTAGCCTTACGTTGCCCTTCCTAAAAGTGCTGGATAGATCTCTTAGGATATCCTCATTTCTTTTAGATCTTAATTCTCTCTCCTTTTCTACCAGGATCATTTCTAGATTTGTATCTTCAGGCTTGCTAATTATCTCTTCCATATGGTCTACTCTATTTCCAGTGCTCTCTAATGTGTTATCTCATTTACTGCATCTTCAGCCTCAGAATTTCTGTTGGTTCTCTTTTAGATTTAAATCTCTTTGGTAAAGTTTTCCTTCTGTTTACTAATTTCATCCCTGAGCTCCTCAAACTGCCTTTCTGAGTTTTTTGTAGCTTGTGCATTTCTTCATGACAGCTATTTTGAATTCTCTATCTGTTAGATCACTCTATTCCATGACTTTGGCTTTTGAATTGTCATTTTCTTTTTGTGATTTAGTGTTACTGTGGATTTTCGTGGCACTTCATGAGTTGTTCCTCTGCTGTTGCATTTGAAGTAGCAAACACTTCGCTTCTTTAGATAAAGCCTTTTTTTACTTGATTGTAAAAATTCAAGGTTAGTATTTAGAGGCCCTTCTTTTGTTTTTCAGTAGGTGGCGCTATAGCACAAGTTTTTGGTTTCTCCTACCTGAGCTGCCTCTGGTTGTATCGCTCTTCGATAATCCGGTCTTTCCACCCTCCACTGCCTCTGCCAGAGTTCTTGCCCTGTGCCCTTACTGTTGCTTCTTGTGCCTTCGGGCTGGCTTCTGCCTTGCTGTAGCCAGTGTTGCTGCTGTTGCTGGTGCAGCTTCCTGGGGTGCCCAGATGGTGGGCGCCTGCACTGCCTCAGGGGTAGCCTGGGTCATGGACTCTGCCTCTACCACATCCAGGTTTGTTAGGTTCATGGGCACCGCCTCTTGGGTGTAGGGGCTGGAGTCGCAGGTGCCTTTGCAGCTAGAGGGATGGAGTGAGAGGCCATGCTGCCTCTCTTGCCCTGTTCTCAGCAGTGGAGTGTGCTGCTGCAGTCAGGGGACTAGAGTTGTATGCACGGCCTCCCCTGCTACTCCTGGGTTCTCAAGGGCCACAGGGTCACCCGTTGTGCTGGGGGCGGGGGGATGGGATCCTCAGCATCGCCTCTGTTGTTCCCGCCTTCTGCTTCCTCTGTGTGTTCCATTCCACCCATCTTTAGATGTGCACATGTGTGGACTTCTCCAGTGTATGTTGGGCAGAAGAACCTTTATGATGTTATGGACGTTTTACTGGGTATATATTGAAGGGGACAGAGAAAGGGAGCAAAGTGTCTTATGATGCAATGATGCTCATGTCACCCCCTCCACCTTATTTTTGATTACTGTTACCATGGTATGTGTCTATTTTATCACTGCTTTTAACCCATTAGTGCTTTAGATTTGAAGTGCATTTCCAAAAGAAGCACATAATTGGATTTTGCTTTGTATCCAATCTGACAATATTTGTCTTTTAAGTGTTTAGAACATTTATATTTTCTGTGATGATCAATAAAATTTAAATCTACCATATTGCTATTTTCCCACCTGTGCTTTCTTGCCTTTTCTCTTTTTTTCCCCTGCCTTCTTTGGTAATAATTGGGTAGTGTTTATGATTCCCTCTTGTCTCCTTTGTTACTAGCTATGATTCTTTGCGTGTTCTTCTAATGGTTGCTTTAGAATTTGTGGCGTCCATAGTTGACTCATCACAGTCTACCTTCAAGTAATATTATGCCACTTCACATGTCATGTAGGGATCTTACGATAGTATACTTTCATTTCTGACTCCCTGCCTTTGTGATATTTTTGTCATACTTTTAAGTATATTATAAACATCATACTATAGGCTTAGCGGCCATGGCCCACGGGCCCAGCCGCTCCGCGGCATGTGGGATCTTCCCGGACCAGGGCACGAACCCGTGTCCCCTGCATCGGCAGGCGGACTCTCAACCACTGCGTTACCAGGGAAGCCCTAGACATCATTCTTGGTGTTGCAAATTCTATACGTTTAAATGTATAATGGCATATATCCACCATTGCAGTATTATAAAAGTTTCAGGGTTTTTTTTTTCAACTCACCACCTTTGCTTTATTGCTAATAAGCACTTCAGACAGACTTAGAGATGTCTCCTTGGAGGAAAGAATCCAGCAACACCAAGAATCCAGAAGAGCCCAAGACTGTGAAACAGATGTGTTGGGCTGGAAAAATTCCCTTGACCACAAGAATGAGAAAATTGTGGTCGCTTTGTCTTCCACCCAGTCAGGGCCCAAAGCTCCTGCTATACCTTATCTTGAAGTGTCAGCAGGAGAATGGTTGCAGGTGCTCAGCCTGGGGCCCACCTATCTCTTACCTCAAATCTCCCCTGAGCAATGTGGACCCCAAGAACTCTTTATTGAGAGGATGAGGGGTGGAGGTCTGTCTTCAGCTTCTTCAGTCTGGCACTGGGCTCGTGGACCCTACCTAATTGGGGCCACGGAACTCTTGCCCTGTCTTATCCAGGGGCCCCAGGGTGACTTCTGCTGTTATTCTGGTAGGATCTATGTCAGGGAGTGGCTGGAATCCCTGCATCACCATCATCTTGATGTGGAATTGTTGCAGCTGGGAAGAAACAAAATTAACAAGCAAATTAAAAAGGCAGGGACCAAAGTTCAGTAAAAGGATTATGGCAACTAGAGGCTCAAGCAGGGGGTAAGAACCAGGTCACACTTGGTAACATCTCCTTAATTGCAGTCTAGATAGTCAGTGCTTGGGTTACCCTGTTCGAAGGAATGAAGCCATTTGGCGTGGTCACATGTTCTTGATGTCCTTTTCTACTACCCCAGTGTTATTGATGTAGGTGCAACGTGTCTTATTGATAACTGCACATACTCCTTGTTTGGCTAGGAGGAAGTCGAAGGCCAGTCTATTAGCCATCACTTTATTAGCCAAGGAACTTAGAGACAATGAGAGTCTGATGAGTGCGTTCCCTGTGGATTCACTCAGGACAGACAGGGCATCTGAAAGATTGTGGAACAACGCTTCCTGATAAACAAAGCCTCCCCAAGGGGCCACCAAACCAACCAACAGCAGCTCCATTTCCTGCTGAAAGGAGGCCAATTGCCCTTTTGCCCCAGCGGTGGGTGATGTTATAGATGGTAATACCTGTGTGTGTTTGGTTACTCAGTTGGCCTAGCGTTACATTGTCCTTTACACAGAGCATTGTCTATACAGGGAAAGGCCACAGCTAATCCCAGGAAAGGGGAAGAGGGATTGGGGTTTTTTGAAGAGGACATTCAGTTTATATCTGGACCACAAAGAAGTAGATGTCCGGGAGGGGCACATGCCTGACATACTGTTGTGGAATTAAACCACTTCAGTAGAGGGTCTGCCCAAGGGGGTTCTGGTGCAGTTGGAGGACAGGATCCCACCATTGAATAAGGGTGTATGAGTCTTTTTGAAGGCTTTTGAGAGGCAAAAAACATGTATTACACGCGGGGAAGATGTGTGTCAGATGCTTGGCTCCAGGCCTGTCCAGGAGACACACATCCCACTGGCCGGCTGATCTTGGGGGCACCAATAGGTGGCATTGCCTATTTCGTCTTCGCAGTTAGAATTCGGGGTAATGGCGGTGATGGCAACAGCCGGTGCATTGCAGATTTTAGTTCCAGGCTTCTGGCAGGAGCAACAAGATGAGTTACTTATTAATGCAGTTGTCACGTGGCTTGGGGATCACCTTCTTGAAGAGGTATTTGAGATCTTGGGCAGGTTCACGGGAATAGCTGGGATGTGTGTCTTCAGGTTCCTTGAATCCAGGGATCCGAGTCAGGGCACCAAGGCCCCTAGACTGATGCTGGTTTACCTCAGGGTCTCCAGCCGGATCACCGACAGCCCTGTACAGAGAAGCAGATCTGGAGGTTCCGACTTCCTGATGGAACTGGGGGGAGGGGGAAACAGAAACGTGTCGAAGGCTGAGGACCAAGATGGGGCTCAGGCGGAGGCTGGATCTGGGCGCTCAGGCGCTAGGTTGGCTGGTGGGTTTGGGCCACGTCCCCAGCCCCTCCGGGCCTGGTTCCTCCCTCGACCGTGGCACACAGAACCACGGAGGACAACCTCTCCAATCTCGTACTTGATCCGGAAAGCAAAAGTTTCAGTTTTTTTTTAGGAAAAACCTTCTGTGTCTCTTGCCTATTCATCCTTCCCTCCCCCAATCCCTGGCAACCACCAAAACCAGTTTTTTTTACAGTCTCCATAGCTTTGCCTTTTCCCAACGTCATATATTGGAATCGTACAGTATGTAGCTTTTATAGACTGCTTCTTTCACCTAGTAATATGCATGGAAGGTCCTCCATGTCTTTCCATTGCTTGATGGCTCACTTCTTTTTAGCAGAATAATATTCTGTTGTCTGGATGTACCACAGTTTATCTGTTCATCTACTGAAAGACATATTGGTTGCTTTCCAATTTTGAATAAAGCTGCTATAAATATTTGTATGCAGTTTTTGGTGTGGACATAAGTTTTTGACTCCTTTGAGTATGATATTCTTCATATTCAGAGACTGTACGCATTATAGGAGATACCCCATCTTTCACCTTTGATCCTCCTTTTCCAGTCCTAGCCTGCTATCTTGCTGCTGGGGCCCTTGATTATTCTATCTCTTATCCAATGTTGATATTTATTAAATACTATTTAATACCATTTTAGGGTTGATTCATCTTCTCTTTGACTTACTGACTGGAAGTTTTGAACTGTAAGATATATAATTTTCTGAAAGCCTATAACTTCTTAACTACAATTACCAACTTTCTTTTAGTCACTTGTTTTAATCCTTTAATTTCACCCTTTGGCATTTTCACAGCTCATCAGCACACTGGAAGTGAGGAATACTTTTGGCTAAATATATCTTTCTCTTTTTCTTCTTTGAGAAATGCTACTATGACAATGCATTTATTGTTTTAATGTCTTTAAAATCTCATAAAATATATTTGATTATATTCACCTATATTTGCCTAATAAGGGTCTCTTGTTCTAAAAAACTAAGTAAGTGTTTTGAGTATCAAATGTTAAGTTGGAGCAAACTCACATTATTGAACTGGATTTTTTAAACATGAGGAGTTTAAAATATGAGTTATATGGGTTTAGTTATTGCCATGTAATAAAATGTGGTCACGGTGTAGGCTAATTTTATTAACCATTCTAAATAAATGAGGAATTACATGAAAACAAGATTCAGGAAGTTTTGAGAGTATATTCATTTCACCAGTGTAGGAGAAATTCTTAAAGCTGACCTGATGGCAGAGTGTCCAGTTGGATAGAATGATTGTTGAAAATGCTGCCTTGAATAGAACTGTACCCATGCCATATGAGGTTGATAACCATCTTATTTTCCATCACTGTAAGTCTTTGGTTGTCTGAAAGGTACTATGCACAATCCAAAATTTTATCACCTCTTAAATCTCTGATGGTCAAGATTGATTATGAGTGATTTTTCAAATTCTTTTTTTCTGCTGCTTTGCTGAATTTATATACAATGTATGTGTAGTTTATGTGTAGGTTTCTAAAAAAAAAATTAAAAACCCTTTTGCATACAGAAAATATTTTCTTGATTTATGATTGATAGATTAATATACTCCAACTAACTTCAAAGACTTGTGCTTTAAAAGCTTTTAAATGCAACCATTTCCTTAATCAGAGAATTATTTGGGTAAGTTTAGCATTGGGTTAGAGTAGAGGAATAGAAAAGAAATGTAAACGTGACATACTTTGGAAATTACCGGCAATGGCATTCTTGTCTCTCCCATTACCAATAGTTAATGTTTTGGGCACTTCAGATTGCCATATCTTTAATGAGAATTAGCTCCTACAGGGCCTAAATATCAAGGGCTTGGTGACAGTAGTTTATTTTACCATCAGCAAGATAAGTAAATCTCAGCATTCCAGATGCCATAGAATTCCCATAGCCATTGCAGAGAGCTGACTGTATTGACATCTGGTCACTTGGTAATTATAGCCTTTGCATGAGAAGTTGCTGTCCAAGGTGATTTCTTTCTCATGCATTCTAAATACCAGCAATACCAGGGCTGATGCAAAGTCCCTGTCAAATTCTCCAGACTCCTGATATATGACCATTTGTCAGTAGTTTCAAGCTAGCATTTTCAGTGTACTTCCAAACATCAAGCTTTTCTGTAGGGCTTCTGGAGCTGGAAAGGTGGCCTGGAGGGGAGGGGTTGGGGGAAGCTTACCACAACCAACTGCTAAATTTGAAGGTTAAGTTTGCTTTAAATATTATTTTTGTAAGAAGGAAAATTGCCCATTAATCTTATTCTATGATCCTTGGGCCCAAGAAAATTAGAAGAAGGAGAGCCTTTGTTAAATACACACAAGGGTATATTTCTGTCCTTTTGCATATAAACATTGGGAATAATTAATTGGGGTTTTCCCATAATATCTTACAAAGTCAAAAAACTAAAGGAGGGCTGATTATTTATTAGCTTGACGTGTAATCATCTCGTGGCGTGAAAATTTCCTTGGGCAATATTTGACAGCAGTGAGATGAATGGTTCAATGGTGTATACTAATTGTAATTTACAATTATGCCTTTGAATGCTGTCATAGAAATGATCTCATGTATTGGGGAGTCACACTAGACGTGTTCATAAATGAAAGACAGTTGATTAGATTTATTTAATATTGTTTTAGGAGTGAAAACAAAGGTCAGTAAATAAAACTTACAGAAATAATAGATGGAAGAATTTACCAGAAAATTGAGTTATTTTAAAAAAATGGAATTAGCTCTCTCTCTAGGTAGTGAATTCCCTGTCGCTAAATTGGATGGTCAGTATTGGGACAGGTAGCTTCTGATATCAATCTCATTTATTGGATATTTGCTATGTGTCTACATTGTAGTAATAAACTCAAAGGCTTCCTAGGACAGGTAAACCCAGGTTAAGGCCGTGGAGTGTGGTGTCTGGGGCAAATTGGAGAATGCCTTCTCTGCTTCAAGTCACTTAAATTCAAATAAAAAATAAAGTCCACTGTGCTGGCCGAACAAAAGATCTAACTAACCTACTGCATTTACTGTGATAGGCTTATTCATAGACAGGAGTTTTATTTTATCATTAAATTCAACACTGCATTATTCTGGTTTTACAAATACAGGACCTGAGACTGGGTAATTTGGCTGTGCTCAAATAGCTATTCAGTGGAAGAACTAGAATCATGGTATCGTGGTTAATTCATTTTGTCTTCCTGATGACACAGACCTTAAGAAGTTAAACTGCTTCTCTCACATTCCCAGGTATTTTCTGAAAAAGCCCAAACTGGTGCATGGTCCATTTTATTCCAAGTCAGTTTGGATTCTTTCATTGACGTCTGTTGATGGCGGTGCTGTTTTTTAGATGATGACACAGTAGGTACTTGGGAAGGGTTATCTGTATATAATTTCAGGCTTGGCACCCTAAGGAAAATGAGAGGGGGTGACACAGACAGAAGCATTTATTTAACTATTTAAATAAAATAGTTGACCGTAGGTAAGGTATGGTGAGTGTAATGGGTTGAATAGTGTCCTCCCTAAGTTGATGTCCACTCAGGACCTCAGAATGGGTTTGGAAATAGGGTCTTTGCAGTTATAATTAGTTAAGGATCTAGAGGTGAAATCATCTTGCAGTTAGAGTGGACCGAAACCCAGTGACTGTTGCCCTTATAAGAGCAGAGGACACGTAGAGAGACACTCAGGCACAGAGGAAGCAGAGACATAGAGAAGAAAGCCATGGTGGAGGCAGATACTAGGGTTAAATGATGCTACAAACCAAGGAGTACCGAGGAATGCCAGCAACCACCAGAATCTGGGATAGCGGCCTGGGGCAGACTGTTCCTTAGAGCGTCTGGCAGGAACCAACCCTGCTGTCATCTTCATTTCAGACTTCTAGACTCCATAACTGCAAATAACAAATTTCTGTTGTTTTAAGCCACAAAATTTGTGGCAGTTGGTTATAGCAGCCTCAGGAAATGAAAATGGTAATATACTCCAAAAAGTCTTCCTGTCCCTCAATGCTCACTCCCACGCACACATAAACATATGTGCTTTCCAGCTCTGGGTCCCTGGGTCCCTGGAAATATAACATCACTAGAGTTCTTTTTAAGTATATTATTAATAAATTCCTATCAAAATAAAAATATCTTACCTGGGAAGAGTAACATATCAAACCTTAATAGCAGAATTCTTTTAAAAAATGATGATTGTTTCTGATATCTTACTGTAGACCCCCTTATGCTGGTTCAGACAGTATTTTAACTGATTTGAGTGAGGATATTTGAAGGTAAAAGTCAAATGCTTCTGGCTTTTAGTTTCTGAGAGTTGCAATTATTAAAAATCATGACTATATCTTAAAGCATACTTTATATCATATTAATGTACTAAAACTCATGGTGATACAGAATACTTGATTATAGTTTGCAGCCCAAAGGAAGGTATTTTTAAAGCAGTAGATTTAAATTTGGTATTGAACGCATTCTTTATTTTTCAAGTATAGTAGGACTACAAATTCATGTGATAGCTGAAAATCTGAGAAGATAATTAGGCCTATATTGCTTACTGCTTTAGGTTACTTGGAAGGGTAAATATTTTAATGGTTACACTTTCTGTCTCCTTTCTGTTCAGGTACTCACATGAAGGCTTTATTAAGCATAAAGAAATAAACCAAGTCTAAATTTATGACGTCTTTTTATTCATAATAGAATAAAGCATAATTTTTACTTCCTCTACATAAAATGCACTTACATCTCCCCTACAAATTTGAATTATTTTTCTCATTTTCTTAGAGATATGATTGCTTTTTTTTTTGTTAGCATCTTTATGGAAGTATAATTGCTTTACAATGTTGTGTTAGTGTCTGCTGTATAACAAAGTGAATCAGCTATACGTATACATATATCCCCATACCTCCTCCCTCTTGCGTCTCCCTCCCACCCTCCCTATCCCACCCCTCTAGGTGGTCACAAAGCACGTAGCTGATCTCCCTGTGCTATGCGGCTGCTTCCCACTAGCTATCTATTTTACATTTGGTAGTGTATACATGTCCATGCCGCTCTCTCACTTTGTCCCAGCTTACCCTTCCCCCTCCCCGGGTCCTCAAGTCCTTTCTCTACATCAGCATCTTTATTGCTGTCCTGCCCCTAGGTTCATCAGAACCATTTTTTTTTTTTTAGATTCCATATATATGTGTTAGCATATGGTATTTGTTTTAGAGATGATGATTTCTTAAGAGAAATTCTAGCAGAACTTCTGAAGTGATGTTGAGAGAGGAGAAGCAAGGGTGAATGATGAACTTAGGTGTTATTCCATGTTTTTAAGCCTAAGACTTACACAGCTCTTTTGTCCTATCACTGCAGTGCTTTGAAATTTCTGGTATTTTCTTGGCTCACTTCATTGGCTCTGTAAATACTATTTCTGTATTACTGTAGATTGGGGTTTCAATACATTGCACTATTGATGATTTGCACCAGGTAATTGTTTGTTTGGGGGTGCTGTCTTGTGTATTATAGGATATTTAGCAGCATTTCTGGTTTTACCCGCTAGATGCCAGTAGTACTCCCTAAGTAGTGACAACCCAAAACATCTCCAGACATTGCCAAACATCCCTGGGGAGCAAGATCATCCCTAGTTGAGAAGCACTGACGTTTACATGCATTTTTCTCCTTGACGTTAAACCTGTCAAAGAACTTCCTGAGGGTTTGGGAATGGTTAGTTGCATTCTTTGATTTTTCCCCATATCGTTCATATTACAGACTACCAGAATTTTAGAATTAATTCTGAAGCTTCATTATATACATTCAAAATTCAAGACTCAAACAGCTATGACTTGCCTCATCCAGCCACAGAATGGTAGAAATTGTCTTAGATCCTATAACTCTTTACATCTTCTAATCCTTGTTTACCTTCCCCTGTTTTATGATTACTAATGCTAGTATACATTTTAATTTCTCCTTACTCTTAGGTCTAAAAATCTTTCCATCTTTATCCACCATTTTCTCAGTAATTCTTTGTCATTGTCTAGCGTTCCAGTCTCTCCACTCTGCTCCACGTTTCTAGTTTAGTTCAGTAGACAAATTAATATACTTTTTTTTCTTGCACTTGAATGATGCTTTAGGTTCATTGGGTCTTTTTTTTTTTTTTTTTCTATTTAATCATTTCATTCATTCATTTGCCAAGTATTTGTTGAGTGTTTTCTAGAGTAAGGCCCTGTGCAAGGTTCTGGGCATCTAGTAATGAACGAGGGTGCTTGTCACTGTTGAACCAAAGATAACTTTTGGTACAAACAGACTTAAAATATCTTAATAGGGCATTAATCAAACTTTTCCTGGCTTAACTCTTTCCTGTACTTCTCATTAGCTGAAATCTGGTTTTGTAGCCATTGGTAGGTCTGACATTTCTCTTCTTTCATGTTCTCTAGTTTCATTGGCCAAGCACTTTAAATAATAATGTTAGTTACCAAATGACCTGTGGGGACCTCCCCCCTCCCACCCGTGAACTTCTGGCTATTGTCTTCTCCCCACCTCTTCAGAAAACCCATGTATTGTTCTCCTCCTCAAAGTGGAGTCTCATTTTGTCATTCCCTTACTTAACTATTTGATCCTCTGAGGATTTGCTAGTTCATCGTTGACCTATAGTGCTACAATTTTTCAATCAGTTACTGTGTGGAAGAGTGTTGTAAGATAGAAATAGTATGTGACTCACATATTTACTTTTACGTTTTCTTGTTGCCCCATAAAAAAGATACACAGTTGAATTAATTTAATGATGTATTTTATTTAACCTAATATAACCAAATATTTACCATTTCAACGTATCAGTATAAAAATGATTAATGAGATATTTAATGTTTTTTGTTTTGTACTAAGTCCTTGAAATCTAATGTTTGTTTTCTACTTAAAGCACATCTCAGCTTGGACTAGCCATATCATAAGAACTCCAAACCCCCATGTGGCTAGTGAATAATCTGTTGGATGGCAGAGATTTGGAATATTAACTTTTCCGGTCTACCACACCCAAAGTGCAGGAAGTCCCAGCCAAGGTGTTATGGTGTCCCCAAGATTGACATACCTTCCCACTCCAGAGATGTGTTTTCTTTTAATTGTCTTTTAAGTTTTTTCATATTGTCATTAGAAAATCCATTTAAGTGTGTGTTCCATGGAAAGGAAAGGGTTAGGTCTGTTGGATTCCTCACGGTAGTGAATGTAATAGTCTGGGGCTTACACTATTATGTCCCTATAAAGCATGCTGTACATCTCGTAACAAGACTGCCATTCATTTTTTCAATAAATCCTGCACAGGGGTATTAGGGTCTGTGAACTGACAATTGACTTACTGCCTGGAAAATTATTCTTTATTGATTTATATTGCGTGGAGCAGACTGCAGATCTATAGTGTCTCTAATCAGAGAGAAAATGCTTTTAAAGTTAGTGTCATTCTTATTTAGACAGGCAATTCTAAGGAGGAGAATTGGTTTAGCACCTCTAGGTGACATCTACATATTATTCAGTTTTTAATTCCTGTAATCCATGAATTAAAATACATAAAGAAAGTGAGACCAGGATAATTAATTTTAAAAAAGCCAAAGATTCGTTTCTGCAAATAAGTATTTTAAATGTCCACCTGACATTCTCTTTCTATGTGGAATGGGACACCTCGGCTTGATTTTTCTCTGTATCATATCTGGCTTGTTATCCACATATTGAAAATGCAAGTGTTTTAAATGAGTAAGACCTTTCAAATAGAAAGTGCTCTAAGTTGATAAATCAAGTTAGGGGAGGTTTCTAAAAAATATATTAAAATGATGTACTTAATTTCTACAAGCTACAACTTCAGGAAGCTCTCTAAGATTGGGAAGGGGCTGAGATCACCTGCCATCTTGCCCTGCCTTTTTGAGCCTCTGTTCTAATCAAGAGGCTTCTGTCCAGTACATAACCTGAATTTAATTTAAATGCAAAAAGACAAAATACAGCAGCATGTTAGATCATTGGTAGGGCAGAGGGCAGTGGAATCGGTAGGTTGCTATTACCTGTATATACTCTGGGTATGTGAATTGGCTTTGGTTGTTCTACAACTTCCTTGAAACTGTATGTAAAACATGTACATGTGTGATTTTGTTCTGTTTTTTTTCCCCAGGGAGAGGGTCTGTATATCAGATTCTTAAATTAATTTAGGACCTTAAAAAAAATCTTAGATGCACACTGTGTGTTCACTGTTCAATCCACAGCACTTAGCACAGTACTTAGCAAAAAGCAGGTCTCTAAATATTTGTTGGGTAAATGAATGCTCTCAAGTTGTGTCAACATGTCAAGTGCGTTTCCTGCAATACTCTAGTTTGTCCAAAGGAAACATTTTTTACTTTGCCTGGTTTCTTGTAGTGCCTACCAAATGTAGTCACCCACAGTATTTATATTTAAAGGTAAGGTAAGATTGCCATTTGGGATGTGGAGCTCAAGCTTTTGATCCGATCATGCCAAGTGACATCTTTCCATTTCCTATAGCTTTTCTTTCTACTATTGCTATTTTATTTTTCTGCCCTGGCTCCCAAATCTCTTTCCTTTCCTTTGATGCACCCTAAAATGGTAGATTCAAGTGGAATCTTGGGAAGATTTCCCCCCTGAAAGGTTAATGGTGAAAGGCATTGTTGTTGTTGGTGTTTTTTTGCGGTACGCGGGCCTCTCACTGTTGTGGCCTTTCCCATTGCGGAACACAGGCTCCGGACACGCAGGCTCAGCGGCCATGGCTCACGGGCCCAGCTGCTCCGCAGCATGTGGGATCTTCCCGGACCGGGGCACGAACCCATATCCCCTGCATCGGCAGGCGGACTCTCAACCACTGCGCCACCAGGAAAGCCTGAAAGGCATTGTTTTGACATCCATTCAAAGACACTTTTTATTTGATTCAATGGGAAATGAAAATTTGTTTATTTACTCAAAAGGTGTATATTAATTGCGAATCACATTCTGTGCTTGGCCCTGGAGACACAGCTGCACATACATACAGATCTTGTCCTTAGGGTGCTTACAATTTAATACGGAAATGACTATATACAGATTTTTAGCCAAAGACTCTGTGGTTTGGTTTTATGTCAAGTAATTTCACCAATAGGAAACTTGGATTCAGTTCATTACCTTGATCTCTTTTGAATCAAGTGTATTTTAAAAGCTTTTTATTGGTGCTTATGGGCTCATCATGGTGCCTTGGGTGACGTACAGAGTCTTGTGGAGCAGAATCTGAGCAGTTGAATTCGGTTTTTGACTACTGGACCCTCCTCTGGGGACTGGGTTATGGCATTTTTAAAAAATAAACAAAGCCAGACTACTCCTTTGTCACTTTTTTTTTCTATCTTCCAACCTAAGACAACAAAAACAAAAGCACTGTCTTCCCTAGAAATAATCTCTAATTCTAAACTTTGCTACCATGAAGGACATGTCTAGATCTTTTATTCACCGTACAGCACACCGTGAGGTTTAGTATTTTTCCTTATTCTATTACTTAAAAAAAAAAAATCCAAATGACAGAGGGACTGGGTCTTTAAAAACTGAAAACTAGATATTTTTTGGTTGTTGTAGACAAGCAATTTAATGAAAATGCTACTGAAATGCTTTTTCCTGTATGAAAACTAGTAAATCAATTACAAAAGCAATTTCCTTACACAGTATGATTTTATTGTGTTTGACCAGGGCATTTGATGAGTATTAGTTCTTGCTGAGAGCAAAGAGTAAATTTTATTTCAAGCTTTTCTTTCATGCAGACAGCGAGAGAAGTATCAGAAGGGCAGTTGGACAGTAGCCTTGCCTGGTTGGTGTGCACAGAGGATGGGGGAACCCATGGGCTGGCCTGAATGCCTCATTGTCCATACTGAGAAAGGCAAGAGAGAGACTCTTTTTTTCTAATAAAAATGGGGGGAATGATAGCAAATTCTCACATCGGGGTTTATTTCCTACACGAGCAAGTACTGTAGTATTTCTTCCTTCTTCCTGAGAGACTTTCCTCTATTAAATAAACACATGCCTACCCCCAATTCAAACAAAACAAGTAAATGTACAACAAGAGAGAAAAAAAGTCTAGGTCTGATGTGTGAACATAGTGGAGTGGGAGATTAGAAGCTGTGGATTTCATTTCTACCCCTGAGCTTGATTATCCTTGGTCCAAATATATAAGAGCCAAAAAAAAAAAAAAAAAGGGCCTGCAAGCAAGAGCACCACCTAAACGAGCTCCAGAGACGGGTGCGAGCCGCGGCTATCAGCTTGGACAGCAGAATTGGGTGTGAAATGCTAACGCTGCTGCTGCAGCCACCAAGAATCCTGTGTGCAAGCACAGGTCACTCCCATACCTCCCCTCCTGGGAGCCTGTGCAGCCCGCCACTGCCAGGATCCCGTGATCCCAGGAAAATTTCCCTGGGAGAACACACAGCGCGCCTCAGGCTGTTGCAACGTCACACTGGCCTCTGCCGCCACAGGCTTTTCCCGCTTTAACCCTCTCCTCTCTGGGTTGGAACAGAAGCCTGAGGGCAACCTACAAGCAGAGGTGCAGCCAAGCCAAAGCTGAACCCCAGGAGCTGTGCAAACAAAGAAGACAAAGGGAAATTTCTCCGTGCAGCCTCAGGAGCAGCGAATTAAATCCCCACAATCAACTTGAGGTACCCTGCATCTGTGGAATACCTGAATAGACAATGAATCAACTCAAAATTGAGGTGGTGGACTTTGCGACGAGGGGTTTGATGTCCACAACTGACTTGCTTCTGATTTTTATGTTTATCTTAGTATATTTTTAGTGCTTGTTATTGTTGGATTTGTTTATTAGTTTGGCTGCTCTCTGTTTTTTTTAAATTACTCAATCTTTTTAGTTTAATATTTTATTTATTTATTTTTCTTTCTTTTTTTCCCCTTTTCTTCTGAGCCGTGTGGCTGACAGGGTCTTGGTGCTTGGCCTGGTGTTAGGCCTGAGCCTCTAAGGTCAAAAAGCTAAGTTCAGGACATTGGTCCACCAGAGACCTCCTGGCCCCACGTAATATCAGTCGGTGAGAGATCTCCCAGAGATCTCTGTCTCAACGCTAAGACCCAGCTCCACCCAACGGCCAGCAAGCTCCAGTGCTGGACGCCCCATGCCAAACAACTAGCAAGACAAGAACACAACCCCACCCAATAGAAGAGAGGCTGCCTAAAATCATACTAAGTTCACAGACACCCTAAAACACACCGCCGGACATGGTCATGCCCATCAGAAAGACAAGATCCAGCCCCACCCACCAGAACACAGGCACCAGTCCCCTCCACCAGGAAGCCTACACAACCCATTGAACCAACCTTACCCACTGGGGGCAGACACCAACAACAGTGGGAATTATGAACCTGCAGCCTGCAGAGAGGGGACCCCAAACACAGTAATTTAAGCAAAATGAGAAGACAGAGAAATACGCAGCAGATGAAGTAGCAAGGTAAAAACCCACCAGACCAAACAAGTGAAGAGGAAATAAGTAGTCTACCTGAAAAAGAATTAAGAGTAATGATAGTAAAGATGATCCAAAATCTTGGAAATAGAATGGAAAAAATAGAAGAAACGTTTAACAAGGACCTAGAAGAACTGAAGAGCAAACAAACAATGATGAACAAAACAATAAATGAAATTAAAAATTCTCTTGAAGGAATCAATAGCAGAATAACTGAGGCAGAAGAACGGATAAATGACCTGGAAGACAAAACAGTGGAAATAACTACCTCAGAGCAAAATAAAGAAAAAAGAGTGAAAAGAATTGAGGACAGTCTCAGAGACCTCTGGGACAACATTAAATGCACCAACATTTGAATTATAGGGGTCCCAGAAGAGGAGGAGGAAAAGAAAGGGACTGAGAAAATATTTGAAGAGATTATAGTTGAAAACTTCTCTGACTTCCCTGGTGGCGCAGTGGTTGAGAGTCTGCTTGCCAATGCAGGGGACATGGGTTTGTGCCCCGGTCCAGGAAGATTCCACATGTCGTAGAGTGGCTGGGCCCACGAGCCATGGCCACTGGGCCTGTGTATCCGGAGCCTGTGCTCCGTGGCGGGAGAGGCCACAACAGTGAGAGGCCCGCATACCGCAAAAAAAAAAAAATCTTCCAACCAACGAAAGCCCAAGGGCCAGGTGGCTTCACAGGCGAATTCTATCGAGCATTTAGAGAAGAGCTAACACTAACATTTTCAAAGTCTTCCAAAATACAGCAGAGGGAGGCACACTCCCCAACTCATTCTACGAGGCCACCATCACCCTGATACCAAAACCAGATAACATTTCCTAACACCATACACAAAAATAAACTCAAAATGGATCAAAGACCTAAATGTAAGGCCAGACACTATCAAACTCTCAGAGGAAAACATAGGAAGAACACTCTGACAGAAATCAGAGCAAGATCTTTTTTGACCCACTTCCTGGGTGTGAACAGTATGGAGGTTCCTTAAAAAACTGAAAATAGAACTTCATGTGATCCAGCAATCCCACTACTGGGCATATACCCTGAGAAAACCATAATTCAAAAAAAAAAGTCATGTACCACAATGTTTATTGCAGCACTGTTTACAATAGCCAGGACATGGAAGCAGCCTAAGTGTCCATCAACAGATGAATGGATAAAGAAAATGTGGCACATATGTACAATGGAATGTTCCTCACCCATTAAAAAAAAAAATGAAATTGAGTTATTTGTAGTGAGATGGATGGACCTAGAGTGTGTCGTACAGAGTGAAGTTAGAAAGAGAAGAACAAATACCGTATGCTAACACATATATATGGAATCTAAAAAACAAAGATTCTGAAGAACCTAGGAGCACGACAGGAATAAAGACACAGATGTAGATAATGGACCTGAGGACACGGGGAGGAGGAAGGATAAGCTGGGGCGAAGTAAGAGCATAGCATTGACATATATACACTACCAAATATGAAATAGATAGCTAGTGGGAAGCAGCTGCATAGCACAGGGAGATCAGCTCGGTTCTTTATGTCCACCTAGAGGGGTGGGATAGGGAGGGTGGGAAGGAAACGCAAGAGGGAGGGGATGTGGGGATATATGTATATGTATAGCTGATTCACTTTGTTATACAGCAGAAACTAACACAACATTGTAAAGCAGTTATACTTGAATAAAGCTGTTAAAAAATAAAAATAGGCCTACAAACAATTTACTGTGTGCCTATTTACTGTCCTAGGATTCATGTGACACATGTACCCCCTTCCCTTCTCCCCAGTATATTTTGTATCAGCCACAGATGATGGGAATTTTGCCGCATTGTAGTGAAGAGCCTGGATATTGACCCAGTGTTTCTTAGTCTGTCTTCTCACCCTAAAATGCTGACCATAGTAGCATCTATGTGGTTCTAACTCATAGTGTGGTAATGAGAATTAAATGAGATAATGGGTATGCTCAACAGATGTTAGGCACAGAAAGTGCTAGAATGACTGTGACATGGTATTCTATTATAGGAATCCAGAGAAAGGAGGTAGAACAATTTTCTTAATGACTTCTTCCATTCCTCTACATCCCATGCTCAGAAGGTCTTCCCTTCTTGATGCTGCCTCAGCACCTTCTGTAGTATCTTATAACGTTATATTAAAACTATGTATTTAATTACTATCCACCGCCCTTCCTCAACGTGCAAGCTCCTACATGGTATATAGTCTATTACTTAACATTGTTTTCTCAGCCCCTGTTTCTATTCTTGGAGCAGAGAGAGAGCTGAAAAATATTCTTAAAACAAGGAATGGAAAGCAGGAAGAAGTCAAGAGCTGGAGTGGTCTTTTTGAAGATAGTATGAGAAATTAATTGCAAGGGATGAAGACATTCAAGGTAGTGGCAGCAGAGTAAGGGCAGGCTAGAGGTGGGGGAAGAGGAGGAAAGAAGAGAAGGAGGTGAACTAGGGGTTCATCCAAGGAGGGAAAAGAGTTGAACTAGGAGGAAAAATATTTGAAATATTTGAAATAGTTGAAAATAGGCTAAAAACAACACATTCTGTGTTTTAGAGCGTTCAAAACATACTACCTATTCTGTTGATAAGGTCTTCTATGTCACCTTGAAGAAGTTGGTAGGAATTTGTGTTTTGGAAATAAAAGGAATCCATGTAATTGATCAGGCATTTAGTAAATTATGATTAGTGTTGTATGAAGCCTATGTGGGTTTTTAAATCAGTTTAAAGCAGAACCCTAAACTCACCAAGGAACCCCAGTACCATTGGAGACGAGAAGCTTGAAATCTGATGTTTATGAGACACGGAGAAGGGTTAGCTGTACCCGACAACAACCTTTCAGCCTTCAGTATTAATAAGACTCATTCAGTAAATACTCAATGATGAGCTGCTGCTTTTCAGGCACGTTGCTAGGGGCTAGTGTTTCAACAGAAAACAATAAAAATGGTCCCTGACCTAAAGGAGCATTCAGTCTGTCAGGGGAGACAGAAAATTACGTGGCCAATATTATGGTGGGCTATGAGCTATGGGATTATATAGGTGGGACGTTTAATCCAGTGTAAGGAGTCAAGGAAGACTTCCTCAGGGGTGCAACCTGTAAGCTGGTTTCTGAAAGATGAATAGGGAATAGCTAGAGAAAAGGAGGAGAAAGAACTGTTTTGTGTAGAGAAAGTGAAAAAATTTCCGTGAACTTGGAGGGTAAAGTTCAGTGAACATGGAGCGTAAATGTCAAGGAAATGTGTAGTAGACATAATCAGGACCCAATTATGTAGGTACTTGTAAGCTATACAACAAGGTCAGAATTGCGTATATAAAATAAAACCTCTCTGTATGTAGTCTGTGGGATGATTCAAGGAGCCAAATGCTGAGAGGTCATAGGATTTTGGGGTAATCATGTGGGAGATAGTTGTGGTCTGAACTAGAGCAGAGAGAGTAGGGACAGAGGCAAATGAACATAGAGATATTTAGAAGCAGAATTGACTGGTGTTGATTGATTAGACATGTGGAGTTAGGGAGAGGGGGTGGATTTAAGTTTTATGTTGAATTTTAGCTTGTGCATCTCTGAGTGGGTGGAAGTATTATTTTCTGAATTGGGGAGTCAGGAGGGAGAATAGTTTGGGTATCATTAGATATTGAGTACAGTTTTAGATGGACCGAGTTTGGAATGTCTTTGTAATATCCAAGTGCAGATTAATGAAAGTGGCAGAAAGGAGAGAGAGAAATATATATATATTGGGTGAGCCAAAAAGTGCCTTTGGTTTTTTTTTTTTTTTAACATCTTTATTGGAGTATAATTGCTTTACAATGGTGTGTTAGTTTCTGCTTTATAACAAAGTGAATCAGTTATACATATACATATATCCCCATATCTCTTCCCTCTTGTGTCTCCCTCCCTCCCACCCTCCCTATCCCATCCCTCTAGGTGGTCACAAAGCACCGAGCTGATCTCACTGTGCTATGTGGCTGCTTGCCACTCCTTCGGTTTTCTAAGTAAAAATAAGACACATTTTTCATTTTCACCAAGACTTTATTGAACAACGTATTCACGCTTTTGTTCTGCTACCTTCTGCCATTTTTCAGGCAACTTCATAATTCCATCTTCCCAAAACTTTTATCTTTTTGAGCAAAGAACTGTTCCAGGTGCCTTTTACAGTCTTCCAGGGAATTGAAATTTTTTCCATTAAGAGAATTTTGTGAAGACTGAAATAAATGGAAATCCGAAGGTGCAATGTCTGGTGAATACGGCAGATGAATCAGAACTTCCCAGCCAAGCTATAACAGTTTTTGCCAGGCCGTCAAGGAAACACGCAGTCTTGAGTTATCCTGATGGAAGATTATGCGTTTTCTGTTGACGAATTCTGGACATTTTTCGTTCAGTGCCGATTTCAGTTGGTCTAATTGGGAGCAGTACTTGTTGGAATTAATCGTTTGGTTTTCTGAAAGGAGATCATAATAGAGGACTCCCTTCCAATCTCACCATATATACACAACATCACCTTCTTTGGATGAAGACCAGCATTTGGTGTGGTTGTTGGTGGTTCATTTCGCTTGCCCCATGATCTCTTCCATTCCACATTGTTGTAGAGTATCCTCTTTTCATCACCTGTCACAGTTTACTTTAAAAATGGAACATTTTCATTACGTTTCAGTAGAGAATCACATGAGGGAATATGGTCAAGCAGGTTTTTTTTCGCTTAACTTAACGTGGGACCTAAACATCAAAGCGATTCTCATAACCAAGCTGGTGCAGATGATTTTCAGTGCTTGATTTGGATATTTTGAGTATGTCGGCTATCTCCCGCGTGGTATAACCTTGATTGTTCTCAATTATTGTTTCGATGTGATCGCTATCAACTTCAACTGGTCTGTCCGACCATGGAGCATCATCCAACGAGAAATCTCCAGCATGAAACTTCACAAACCACTTTTAACACGTTCGAGCGGTCACAGCATCTTCTCCATACACTGCACAAATCTTCTTGTGCGTTTCCATTGTGTTTTCACCTTTCTTGAAATAATAAAGCATAATATGCCAGAAATGTTGCTTTTTTTCTTCCATCTTCAATATTAAAATGGCTACACAAAATTTCACCCATTTTGATGTCTTTTTGTAAATGCACGCTGATATGACAACTGTCACATACAATCTAACAAAATTGTTCTGAATGAAATTAAAGACAACTAAGTGCTACTAGAGCCATCTTATGGAAAAAAACCGAATGAACCTTTTGGACCACCCTATATATACACACACACACACACAGTCAGGAGCTATCAAGGTATGGATATTAATTGGTAATAGGAGGAGATAAACTGGCTTACACAGAACTGTTAGGGATACAAATTATTTTATGTCATCTCTATTAAAATATAATTTATATACAACAAAGTGCACCCATTTTAAGTGAACATTTCAATGATTCTGACAAATGTATACATTCCCGTAACCAATACACTAATCACAATACAGAAAATATCCACTGCTGGATCTGGCTTGCGAGTTCTGATTATTTAATTTTTAGGAAATTTGGTTGCTGTTTATTAAATACAGCCATTAGTTTAAAATTATATGATCTTACAATTAAATAAATTATATTAAAAAACATACTCAAAACCTCCTAGTTATTTGCTATGTTTATTTCTGTTATGATCTTGGAGTTATATGTGTTTCATCTGAATGGAGGAAATCCTGTATTTTGGTATGTGTTCAGTGATTTCACGTGTTCATTGATTTCATGGTAACTGGGAAATGGGCCATGGTGAGAGTATTAATGTCATGGAATTTGGCAAACACTACAAATCAGGGCTTGACATTTTTTAGCTGATTGTCTAGACATAAGTGAAGGGTAAAATGTTAATAATGTAGATTAAATTTGAAAGTGCCATGTCTATAGCTGTTACTTTATGAATAGCATTAAAAATTGAGGATATATTCCTCCTATATTTGAAAACTATTATCTGGTTCAGGAAAGAAACTACTCATGTATTTATTGAACAAGATAGGTTCCAACATACATGGTACTGAAGCTTAATAAATGTAATTTGCCAGAGAATGAGAAGGAATTTACCAGTATGTGACCTACTGGATGTAATGAAAATAAATTTATTGGGTAAAGGATTAGAGAATTGGGATGCAACATCATTGTGGAAACTTGGTTGAATTGGAATCATAGGTAGCTTAGGCATGTAAGAGTTTCGCAAAAATCAATGAAAGCATTCTGTGAGGATTAATTGGCTGTATGGAATTTATAATAAAGTGTGTTGTATATTTTATTATTTGTAAATTGTGTATAGTACATTTTTTATATCAGTAAAACTTATTGGAGTAACTTGCATGGGCAAGTTTCATATGTGCAAGTTTCATATATATATATATAAACTTTATCATATATATATATATGTATTTTTTTTTCCCAGAGACTGTTAAGCATTTGCTAGCACAGAACTAATCACATTGTCCCACAAAGTTTCCTTATGTGCTTTGCTGCATACTCCCATCTTTGGCCCCAAGCCACCGTTCATTTGCTTTCTGTCACCATAGATTAGTTTTGCCTGTTCTAGAATTTCCTATAAATGGAATAATACTCTTTAGTGTATTTCTTCTTTGTACAACATAATATTTCTGAGTTTCACCCACATTGTTGTATATGTCAAATATCAGTGATTTATTTCTTTTGATTGCTGGGTAGTATTTCATTGTATGGATGTACCATCATTGATTTTTCATTCATGTATTGATTTTTTTTTCTTCTTCAGTGTTTGGCTCTTACGATTAAAACTGCCGTGAGATTTTGTTTAAAAGTCATCCAATGTCTTAATTTCCTTTTGGGTAAATACCCACGAGTAGAATTGCCAAGTCACATATATGTTTTAATTCTAAGAAGCTGCTGCTGAACTTTTCCAAGTGTCTGTACTGTTCTATGTTCCACCCAGTAGTGTCTGAGATGTCCAGCTGCTCCACGTCCTCACCAGAACTGCACTGTGTTCATCATTTTAATTTTAGGCGTTCTAATGTGTGTGTGTATTGGTACTTCATGGTAGTTTTAATTGGCACACTATTTCTTTTTTTTTAACATCAATATTGGAATATAATTGCTTTAAAATGTTGTGTTAGTTTCTGCTTTATAACAAAGTGAATCAGTTATAAATAAACATATGTCCCCATATCTCTTCCCTCTTGCATCACCCTCCCTCGCACCCTCCCTATCCCACCCCTCTAGGTGGTCTCAAAGCACCGAGCTGATCTCCCTGTGCTATGCGGCTGCTTCCCATCAGCTATCTATTTTACGTTTGGTTATGTATATATGTCCATGTCTTTTTATCATAAATGGGTGTTGAATTTTGTCGAAAGCTTTTTCTGCATCTATTGAGATGATCATATGGTTTTTATCCTTCAATTTGTTAATATGGTGTATCACGTCGATGCGTATATGGAAGAATCCTTGCATTCCTGGGATAAACCCCACTTGATCATGGTATCTGATCCTTCTAAAGTGCTGTTGGATTCTGTTTGCTAGTATTTTGTTGATGATTTTTGCATCTATGTTCATCTGTGAAATTGGCCTGCAGTTTTCTTTCTTTGTGACATCTTTGTCTGATTTTGGTATCAAAGTGAGAGTGGTGTCGTAGAATGAGTTTGGGAGTGTTCCTTCCTCTGCTGTATTTGGAAGAGTTTGAGAAGGATAGGTGTTAGCTCTTCTCTAA
>NW_020173979.1:10836834-10838539 GCF_003031525.2 Neophocaena asiaeorientalis asiaeorientalis | reverse complement strand
TTCCTCCCTCTGCTATATTTTGGAAGAGTTTGAGAAGGATAGGTGTTAGCTCTTCTCTAAATGTGTGATAGAATTCGCCTGTGAAGCCACCTGGTCCTGGGCTTTTGTTTTTTGGAAGATTTTTAATCAGTTTCAATTTCAGTGCTTGTGATTGGTCTGTTCAACTTTTCTGTTTCTTCCTGGTTCAGTCATGGAAGGTTGTGCCTTTCAAAGAATTTGTCCATTTCTTCCAGGTTGTCCATTTTATTGGCATATAGTTGCTTGCAGTAATCTCTCATGATCCTTTGTATTTCTGCAGTGTCAGTTGTTACTTCTGCTTTTTCATTTCTAATTCTATTGATTTGAGTCTTCTCACTTTTTTTCTTGATGAGTCTGGCTAATGGTTTATCAATTTTGTTTATCTTCTCCAAGAACCAGCTTTTAGTTTTATTGATATTTGCTATCGTTTCCTTCATTTCTTTATCATCTATTTCTGATCTGATCTTTATGATTTCTTTCCTTCTGCTAACTTTGGGAATTTTTTGTTCTTCTTCCTCTAATTGCTTTAGGTATAAGGTTAGGTTGTTATTTGAGATTTTCTTCAGTGATCACTTGGTTATTAAGTAGTGTATTGTTTAGCCTCCATGTGTTTGTATTTCTTACAGATTTTTTCCTGTAATTGATATCTAGTCTAATAGCATTGTGGCCTGAAAAGATACTTGATATGATTTCAGTTTCCTTAAATATACCAAGGCTTGATTTGTGACCCAAGATATGATCTATTCTGGAGAATGTTCCGTGAACACTTGAGAAGAATGTGTATTCTGTTGTTTTTGAATGGAATGTCCTATAAATATCAATTATGTCCATCTGGTTTAATGTATCATTTAAAGGTTGTGTTTCCTTATTTATTTTCATTTTGGATGATCTGTCCATTGGTGAAAGTGGGGTGGGTGTTAAAGTCCCCTACTATGATTGTGTTACTGTCGATTTCCCCTTTTATGGCTGTTAGTATTTGCCTTATGTATTGAGGTGCTCCTATGTTGGGTGCATAAATATTTACAATTGTTATATCTTCTTCTTGGATTGATCCCTTGATCACTATGTAGTGTCCTTTGTCTCTTGTAATAGTCTTTGTTTTAAAGTCTATTTTGTCTGATATGAGTATTGCTACTCCAGCTTTCTTTTGATTTCCATTTGCATGGAATATCTTTTTCCATCCCCTCATTTTCAGTCTGTATGTGTCCCTAAGTCTGAAGTGGGTCTCTTGTAGGCAGCATATATATGGGTCCTGTGTTTGTGTCCGTCCAGTCAATCTATGTCTTTTGGTTGGAGCGTTTAATCCATTTAGATTTATGGTAATTATCGATATGTATGTTCCTATTACCATTTTGTAAATTTTGGGGGTTTATTATTGCAGGTCTTTTCCTTCTCTTGTGTTTCATGCCAAGACAAGTTCCTTTAGCATTTGTTGTAAAGCTGGTTTCGTGGTGCTGAATTCTGTTAGTTTTTGCTTGTCTGTAAAGGTTTTAACTTCTCCGTCAACTCTGAATGAGATCCTTGCTGGGTAGAGTAATCTTGGTTGTAGGTTTTTCTCCTTCATCATTTTAAACATGTCCTGCCACTCCCTTCTGGCTTGTAGAGTTTCTGCTGAAAGATCAGCTGTTAACCTTATGGGGATTCCCTTATGTGTTATTTGTTGTTTTTCCCTTGCTGCTTTTAATAT
>NW_020173979.1:10836307-10836431 GCF_003031525.2 Neophocaena asiaeorientalis asiaeorientalis | reverse complement strand
TTGCTCTTTAGTTCTTCTTGGTCCTTGTTAAACGTTTCTTGTATTTTCTCCATTCTATTTCCAAGATTTTGGATCATCTTTACTATCATTATTCTGAAATCTTTTTCAGGTAGACTGCCTATTT
>NW_020173979.1:10831393-10834359 GCF_003031525.2 Neophocaena asiaeorientalis asiaeorientalis | reverse complement strand
TAAACTTCCCTCTTATAACTGCTTTTGTTGCATCCCATAGGTTTTGGGTCGTTGTGTTTTCATTGTCATTTGTTTATAGGTATTTTTTGATTTCACCTTTGATTTCTTCAGTGATCTCTTGGTTATTAAGTAGTGTGTTGTTTAGCCTCCATGTGTTTGTATTTCTTACAGATTTTTTCCTGTAATTGATATCTAGTCTAATAGCATTGTGGCCTGAAAAGATACTTGATATGATTTCAGTTTCCTTAAATATACCAAGGCTTGATTTGTGACCCAAGATATGATCTATTCTGGAGAATGTTCCGTGAACACTTGAGAAGAATGTGTATTCTGTTGTTTTTGAATGGAATGTCCTATAAATATCAATTATGTCCATCTGGTTTAATGTATCATTTAAAGGTTGTGTTTCCTTATTTATTTTCATTTTGGATGATCTGTCCATTGGTGAAAGTGGGGTGGGTGTTAAAGTCCCCTACTATGATTGTGTTACTGTCGATTTCCCCTTTTATGGCTGTTAGTATTTGCCTTATGTATTGAGGTGCTCCTGTGTTGGGTGCATAAATATTTACAATTGTTATGTCTTCTTCTTGGATTGATCCCTTGATCACTATGTAGTGTCCTTTGTCTCTTGTAATAGTCTTTGTTTTAAAGTCTATTTTGTCTGATATGAGTATTGCTACTCCAGCTTTCTTTTGATTTCCATTTGCATGGAATATCTTTTTCCATCCCCTCATTTTCAGTCTGTATGTGTCCCTAAGTCTGAAGTGGGTCTCTTGTAGGCAGCATATATATGGGTCCTGTGTTTGTGTCCGTCCAGTCAATCTATGTCTTTTGGTTGGAGCGTTTAATCCATTTAGATTTATGGTAATTATCGATATGTATGTTCCTATTACCATTTTGTAAATTTTGGGGGTTTATTATTGCAGGTCTTTTCCTTCTCTTGTGTTTCATGCCAAGACAAGTTCCTTTAGCATTTGTTGTAAAGCTGGTTTCGTGGTGCTGAATTCTGTTAGTTTTTGCTTGTCTGTAAAGGTTTTAACTTCTCCGTCAACTCTGAATGAGATCCTTGCTGGGTAGAGTAATCTTGGTTGTAGGTTTTTCTCCTTCATCATTTTAAACATGTCCTGCCACTCCCTTCTGGCTTGCAGAGTTTCTGCTGAAAGATCAGCTGTTAACCTTATGGGGATTCCCTTATGTGTTATTTGTTGTTTTTCCCTTGCTGCTCTTATCCTTTGTGTTTAAATTTTGGTAGTTTGATTTATATGTGTCTTTGCGTCTTTCTCCTTGGATTTATCCTGTATGGGACTCTGTGCTTGCTGGCCTTGATTAATTATTTCCTTTCCCATATTAGGGAAATTTTCAACTATAATCTCTTCAAATATTTTCTCAGTCCCTTACTTTTTCTCTTCTTCTTCAGGACCCCTATGATTCCAATTTTCGTGCGTTTAATGTTGTCCCAGAGGTTTCTGAGACTGTCCTCAATTCTTTTCATTCTTTTTTCTTTATTCTGCTCTGCAGTAGTTATTTCCACTGTTTTATCTTCCAGGTCACATATCCGTTCTTTTGCCTCAGTTATTCTACTATTGATCCCTTTTAGAGAATTTTAAATTTCATTTACTTTGTTGTTCGTCAGTGTTTGTTTGCTCTTTAGTTCTTCTTGGTCCTTGTTAAACGTTTCTTGTATTTTCTCCATTCTATTTCCAAGATTTTGGATCATCTTTACTATCATTATTCTGAAATCTTTTTCAGGTAGACTGCCTATTTCTTCTTCATTTGTTAGGTCTGGTGGGTTTTTACCTTGCTCTTTCATCTGCTGTGTGTTTCTTTGTCTTCTCATTTTGCTTAAATTACTGTGTTTTGGGTCTTCTTTTCGCAGGCTGCAGGTTCAGTTTCCGTTGTTTTTGGTGTCTGTCCCCAGTGGGTAAGGTTGGTTCAGTGGGTTGTGTAGGTTTCCTGGTGGAGGGGACTAGTGCCTGTGCTCTTGTGGATGAGGCTGGATCTTGTCTTTCTGGTGGGCAGGTCCATGTCTGGTGGTGTTTTGGGTTGTCTGTGGCTTATTATGATTCTTTGCAGCCTCTCTGCTAATGGATGGGGTTGTGTTCCTGTCTTGCTAGTTGTTTGGCTTAGGGTGTGCAGCACTGTAGCTTGCTGGTCGTTGAGTGGAGCTGGGTCTTGGCATTGAGACGGATATCTGTTGGAGATTTTCACCGTTTGATATTACGTGGAGATGGGAGGTCTCTTGTGGATCAGTGTCCTGAACTTGTCTCTGCCAGCTCAGTGGCACAGCCCTGATGCCTGGCTGGAGCACCAAGAACCTGTCCTCCACATGGCTCAGAATAAAAGGGAGAAAAAAATGAAAGAAAGAAGAAAATAAGATAAAATAAAATAAAGTAAAATAAAATTAAAGTTATTAAAAAAAAGTATTGTTAAGAAAATTTTTTTTAAGTATTAAGGAAAACAAAACAAACAAAAAATCATGACAGACAGAACCCTAGGACAAATGGTAAAAGCAAAGCTATAGAGACAAAATCACACACAGAAGCATACACATACACATTGAGAAAAAGAGAAAAAGGGAAGAAATATATATATCATTGCTCCCAAAGTCCACCTCCTCAATTTGGGATGATTTGTTGTCTATTCATGTATTCCACAGATGCAGGGTACATCAAGTTGATTGTGGAGATTTATTCCGCTGCTTCTGAGGCTGCTGGGAGAGATTTCTCTTTCTCTTCTTTGTTCGCACAGCCCCAGGGGCTCAGCTTTGGATTTGGCCCTGCTTCTGCGTGTAGGTCGCCTGAGGGTGTCTGTTCTTCGCTCAGACAGGACAGGGTTAAAGGAGCAGCTGATTCGGAGGCTCTGGCTCAGTCAGGCTGGGGAGAGGGAGGGGTATAGAGTGTGGGGTGGGCCTGCGGCAGCAGAGGCCAGCATGATGTTGCACCAGCCTGAAGTGTACCGTGTGTTCC
>NW_020173979.1:10825137-10831210 GCF_003031525.2 Neophocaena asiaeorientalis asiaeorientalis | reverse complement strand
CCGGGGAAGTTGTCCCTGGATCACAGGACCCTGACAGTGGAGGGCTGCACAGGCTCCCGGGAGGGGCGCGGCACACTATTTTTTGAACAACTGAAAAAGTAGAGCAAAATATCTAGCAGAGTAAAATGTTAGGGAAGTCAGGAGAGCAGAGCATTATGAGAAACAGGGAGCATGTAGAGCTAAAAGGTTAAAGAAGACAGGAACAACAAAGCGTTTATTGGATTTAAGAGCAGGAAGGTCATATTTGTTACTTTAGTATGAGTGATTACAGGGAGAAAATTGAAATCGTCCAGTGGAAATTCTCACTACTTGCTACCCTAAAGCCTGCCATCTTATGCTGCCCATGTTGTGAAGGTTCCAAAATATCATTCTTTCTGTGGCTGAAACCCTAGCATTGGACAAGGGAAACCTCTCTTGCTGAGTAGAACCTTAGGCTGGTATCCAACTCTGTCTTACAAGGACACTTTATTTCCAGGTTGACCTTGAATAAGGTATTCTCATTTGATGCTTGAAGTCTAGAACATGCTTCTGCCTCTGTCATGAATTGCTTGGGGATAGGTGAAACTTTATCCTACCCCCAGTGTCTTTCTACTTGGAGATATTTTTCCCGAGAGGGCATGATAAGTCATCTGTAGTGTCCCCTGATTTATTCTCATTAGGCAGTAGGCCGAACCTTGTTCAGTGCCTACTGTATAGGTTTTATTTAATCAGTGTTTATATTGAATAAATGAGTGTAAGAATGAATGAATAAAGGAGTGCATGAGTTACCATATAAGGTAGGATTTTGGTTAAAGCCCTTTGTTTTCAATTTCCATTGTGATTTGTTAAATAGAAGTAACACTGGTTTCATGTGCAACATTAATATTTGTACTTCTGTATACACTGTAGCATGATCACCACCAAAAATTTAGTTTCCATCCGTTGCTATACAGTTGCCTGCTTTTACCTTTTCTTTCTTCCTTCCCCCAGTCCCTTCTCCTCTGGTAACTACTAATCTGTTCTCTGTATCTACGTGTTTGTTTTGGGTTGTAAATTTATTTATGTTTGTTTGTTTGTTTTTATCTCATATAGGAATAAAAATATGGTATTTGTCATCCCCGTATGACATATCACTTAGCATAATACTCTCAAGACCCATTTATGTTGTTGCAGATGGCAAGATTTCATCTTTTTTTTATGGCTGAGTAGTAGTATATTTTATAGATGTATATAACACAATTTTAAAAATCCATTCATCCATTAATGGACACTTAGGTGGTTTCCATATCTTGGATATTGTAAACAATGCTGTGATGACCATAGAGGTGCAGAATCTTTTCAACTTAGTGTTTCATGTTCTTTGAATAAATACCCAGATGTGAAATAGCTAGATCATATGGTAGTTGTATTCTTAATTTTTTGAGGAATGTCCATAGTGTTTTCCATAATGGCTGTACCCAATTTACATTCCCACCAATAGTGTAGGAGGGTTCCGTTTTTTCCACATCCTTACTAACACTTGTTTTTTCTTTTTTTTGATAATAGTCATTCTAATAGGCTTGAGGAGGTATCTCAGTGTGGTTTTGCTTTGCATTTCCCTTATAGTTGGTAATGTTAGCCATCTTTACATGTGCCTATTGGCCATCTGTTTAAATTTTTCAGAAAAATGTCTATTCACATCCTAATACCATTTTTTAAATTGGTTTTTTTTTTGTTGTTTTGGAGTTGTATGACTTGTTCATATATTTTGGATATTAACCCCTTATTAGGTATATGATTTGCAAATATCTTATTGCATTCAGTAGGTTATCTTTTCATTTTGTTTCCTTTCCTGTGCAGAAGCTTTTTAGTTTGATATAGTCCCACTTGTTTATTTTTGCTTTTGTTTCCCTTGCCTGAGGAGACCTGTCCAGAAAGATATTGCTAAGACTTGTGTCAAAGAGTGTACTATGTTTTCTTCTAGAAATGTCATGATTTCAGGTCTTACATTCAAGTCTTTAATCCATTTTGAGCAGTTTCTGTGTATGGTGTGAGATATTGGTCTAGCTTCATTTTTTTTTGGCATGTGGCTATTTGGTTTTCCCAGCACCATTTATTGGTAAACACACTTTCTCCAAGTATGTTCTCTGACCCTTTGTCATAATTTTTTTTTTTTTCTTTTTTGGTGGTACACAGGCCTCTCACTGCTGTGGCCTCTCCCATTGCGGAGCACAGGCTCCGGACGCGCAGGCTCAGCGGCCATGGCTCACGGGCCCAGCCGCTCCGCAGCATGTGGGATCCTCCCAGACTGGGGCACGAACCCGTGTCCCCTGCATTGGCAGGCAGACTCTCAACCACTGCGCCACCAGGGAAGCCCCTTTTGTCATAATTTAATTGCCCATATGTATGTGGGTTTATTTATGCACTCTCAGTTTTGTTCCTCTGATCTGTATATCTGTTTTTCTGCCATTACCTTGCTGTTTTGATTACATAGCTTTGTAACGTAGCTTGAAATCAAGGAGTGTGATACCTCCAGCTTTGCTCTGCTTTCTCAGGATTGCTTTAGGTATCCTCTGTCTTTTATGCTTCCATATAAATTTTAGGATTTTTTGTTCTATTTCTGTGAAAAACATTGTTGCAATTTTGATAGGGGTGCATTGAATCTGTAGATTGCTGTAAGCAATATGGACATTTTAACACTTAATTCTTCCAATGCATAAGCACAAAATATCTTTCCATTTCTTTGTGTCTTGTTCAGTTTCTTTCAAATATGTCTTATAGTTTTCATTATATAGGTCTTTGACCTCCCTGGTTAAATTTATTTCTAGGTATTTTATTCTTTTTGTTGTGATTGTAAATGGGATTGTCTTCTTAATTTCTCTTTTGTCTAGCTCATTGTTAGCATATAAAAATGCAACACATTTTTCATGTTGATTTGTACCCTACAACTTTACTGTATTCATTGATTATTTCTAGTAGTTTTTTTTGTAGAGTCTTTAGGATTTTTCTATATCTAAAATAATGTCATCCACAAGTAGTGACAGTTTTACTTCTTCCTTTCCAATTTGGATGCCTTTTATTTCTTTTTCTTGACTAATTGCTCTGGTGAAGACTTTCAGTACTGCACTGAATAAGAGTGGTGAAGGTGGGCATCCTTGTCTTGTTCCTAATCTTAAAGAGATAGTTTTTAGTTTTTCACCATTGAGTATGATGTTAACTGTGGGTTTGTCCTATATGGCCTTTATATGATGAGGTATGTTCTTTCTATATCCATTTTATTGAGAGTTTTTTTCTATCATAAATGATTGTCTAATCTTGTCATATGCTTTTTCTCCATCTATTGAGATGATCATATGATTTTTATCCTTCATTTTGTTAATGTGGTATATCATATTGATTGATTTACAGATGCTGAACCATCCTCACATCCCTGGAATAAATCCCACTTCATCATAGTATATGATCCTTTTAATGTATTGTTGTATTTGGTTTGCTATTACTTTGTTGAGGATTTTTCCATCTATTTTTATCACATATATTGGCGTGTAATTTTTTTGTGTTGGTTTTGGCCTCATAAAATGACGTAGGAAGCATTTCCTTCTTTTCAGGTTTTTGAAGAGTTTGAGAACGATAGGTATTAAATCTTTGATGTTTGGGAGAACTCACCAGTGAAGCTGTCTGATCCTGGACTTTTGTTTTTTCAGAGGTTTTTGATTACTGTTCAATCTCCTTACTAGTAATTGGTGTTTTCAGCTTTTCTATCTCTTCCTCATTCAGTCTTGGTAAATTGTATGATTCTAAGAATTCATCCACTTCTTCTAGGCTGTCCAATTTTTTTGACAGTACTCTTTTCTAACCTTTTGTGTTTCTTTGGTGTCCATTGTTATTTCTCCTCTTTTGTTTCTGATTTTATCAGAGCCTTCTCTCTTTTTTTCTTAGTGAGTCTAGCTAATGGTGTGTCAATTTTGTTTATCTTTTCAAAGAACCAGCTCCTATTTTCATTGAACTTTTCTATTGTCTTTTTTTGTGTGTGTGTGGTACACGGGCCTCTCACTGTTTTGGCCTTTCCTATTGCAGAGCACAGGCTCCAGACACGCAGGCTCAGCAGCCATGGCTCACTGGCCCAGCTGCTCCGCGGCATGTGGAATCTTCCCGGACAGGGGCACGAACCCTCATCCCCTGCATCTGCAGGTGGACTCTCAACCACTGTGCCACAAGGGAAGCTCCTCTATTGTCTTTTTAATATGTATTTCATTTATTTCCACTCTGATCTGTATTATTTCCTTCCTTCTACTGACTTTGGGCTTCATTTGTTCTTCTTTTTCCAGTTCCTTTAGGTGTAAGGTTAAATTGTTTATTTGAGCTTTTCTTGTGCTTTGAGGTAGGCCTGTATTACTATGAACTTCCTTTTTAGTATTGATTTTGCTGCATCTCATAGATTTTGATATATTGAATTTTAAATTTCATTTGCCTTAAGGTATTTAAAAAAATCTTTTATTTCCTTTTTCAACTCAATAATTATCAATAGTATGTTGTTTAGTCTCCATCTATTTGTGATTTTTCTAGTTTTCTTCTTGTAGTTGATTTCTCGTTTCATACCATTGTGATTGGAAAAGATGCTTGATATGATTTCAGTCTTCTTAAATTTATTACTTCTTTTGTATCACAGTATATGATCCATCTTTTAGATTATTCCATTGTGCACTTGAGAAGAATGGGTATCCTGCTGCATCTGGGTGGAATGTTCTATATAAATCTATTAAGTCCATGTGGTCTAATATTTCATTTAGGCACCATTTTCTTCTTTACTCTCTGTTTGTATGATCTGTCCATTGATAAAAGTGAGGTGTTATAGTCCCCTAATATTACTGTCTTGCTGTCAGTTTCTCCCTTTAGGTCTGTTAATAATTGTTTTATATATTTTGGTGCCCCTGTGTTAGGTGCATATATAAATAATAACAGTTACATATTCTTGATGAATTGTCCTCTTTATCATTAGATTCTGTCTATCTTTGTCTTCTGTTACTTTTTTAGCTTGAAGTCTGTTTTACCTGGTGTAAGTATGGTGATACCCACTTCCTTTTGGCTGTCATTAGCTTGGAGTATCAAATTCTATGCCTTTACCTTGAGCCTATGTTTGTCTTTAGAGCCGAGGTAAGTCTCCTGGATACAGCGTATAGTTGTGTTGTTTTTTAATGTATCTAGCCACTCTGTGTCTTTTGATTGGTGAGTTCAATCCATTTACATTTATGGTGTTTATTGATAAATGAGGACTCAGTACTGCCATTTTACGTTTTGTTTTCTGGTGCTCTGTCTCCAGTGTTTCTTTTTTCTTGTGATTCTGTCTGCCAGTTTGGTTTGGTGGTTTTCTGTGATCTTTCTCTCATTTTCCTCTTTTTTATGTTCAGTGTCTCTGCTCTCGATTTATGTTTTGTGGTTACTGCGAGGTTTGTATAAATGTCTCATAGATAAAACAGTCCTTTTTCTGCTGAAAGCATCTTATCTTCAATTACCTGTATGGATTCTATCATTTTCCTTTCCCCCTTTTATGTTTTTGTTGTCTCAAATTATTAATTTTTATGTTCAGTTTGTTACCGAATTGAAGTAGCCATAGTTATTTTTACTGCTTTTTAACCTTTAACCTTTGTGCTTTAATTAAGTGTTCAACACCTATCATGATATAGAGTTGCATTTTTCTGATTCTGTTTATCACCTTGCTCAAAATTTTATGTACTCTTGCCTTTTTGTTTCAGATGGAAGAGCTCCTTTAAAAACTTCTTGTAGGGCCTCCCTGGTGGCGCAGTGGTTGAGAGTCCACCTGCTGATGCAGGGGACACGGGTTCATGCCCCGGTCCGGGAAGATCCCACATGCTGTGGAGCGGCTGGGCCCGTGAGCCATGGACGCTGAGCCTGCGCGTCAGGAGCCAAAAAACTTCTTGTAAGGCAGGTCTAGTGTTGATGAACTCCCTCAGCTTTTGTTTGTCTAGGAAAGCCTTTATTTCTTCTTCATATCTGAATGATAGCTGTGCTGGATAGAATATTCTTGGCTGACAGTTTTTATCTTTCAATATTTTGAGAATGTCATTCTCCTCCCTCTTGGCTTGTAGAGTTCCTG
>NW_020173979.1:10649125-10825021 GCF_003031525.2 Neophocaena asiaeorientalis asiaeorientalis | reverse complement strand
TTCTGCTGAGAAATCTGCTGATAGCCTAATGGGGGTTCCTTTGTAAGTTACCATACTTTCTCCCTGGCTGTCCTTAAAATTCTTTCCTTGTCATTGACTTTGGCAGTTTTAATACAATGTGCTTGGAGAAGGTCTTTTTGTGTTGAGATTATTAGTTGTTTTCTTAGCTTCATGAGTTTGTAAATCCAGTTCCTTTCCCAGGTTTGGGAAGTGCTCAGCTATTATTTCTTTAAATAAACTCTCTACTGTCTTCTCCCTCTCTTCTCCTTCTGGGATATCCCCTATTCTTATGTTATCCTTCCTAAAAGGGTTGGAGTGTTCTTTGCATATTTCCTCACTATTTTTAGATATTATCTCCTCTTCTACCTGTATCATTTCTAGATTTGAATCTTTGAGCTTGCACATTTTCTCTTCCACATGGTCTTCTCTATTTCCAATGCTTTCTAATGTTCTTCATCTCATTTACTGAGTTCTTTAGTTCCAGAATTTCCATTTGATTCTTTTTTAGAGTTAAAAAAGTCTCTTTGGTTAAATATTACTTTTGTTCATTAATTTTATTCCTGAGCTCATTAAACTGCCTTTCTGAGTTTTACTTTCAGCTTGTTGAGTTTCTTCATGACAGCTATTTTGAGTTCTTTATTAGTTAGACCACAGTATTCTGTGACTTAAATTTGGTTTCTGGGGGAATTTTCATTTTCTTTTGTGATACAGTATTACTGTGATTTTTTTTTTTTTTTAATGCTTGATGGGTTATTTCTCTGCCAGCCCATTTGAAGTTGCAAACTCTTTTCATTTTTAGGTAGGTCTTCTCCCCCACTCCCCCCACTGGATTCTCAGGATTCAACTAGTTAGAAATTAGGTGCCTTTATTTCCCCCCTGTAGGTGTGTTGTAGCACAAGTTTTTGGTTTCTTTTACCTGTAATTATATTCGAGAATTGGCACTTTCTGTACTCCACTACCTCCATAAGAGGTGTCAGCCAGTGCCCTGGTTGTTGCTGCTGTGGGGTCATTGGTTCTTTGCCACTGTTAGTATCATTGGTATTGCTCCTTGGGACACTGGGATGGTGGGTGTTTCTGCCACATCCAGGGTCTCCTGAGTCACATGCTCCACTGCTGCTAGGGGAGGAGAGAGTAGGACAGGAGCTAGGTGCCTCTGCCGTGTTTGGGGTGCCTCTGCCGTGTTTGGGGTTTTCATGTTCCAGGGTGCCACAGTTGTGGATGGGGTGGGGGGTTAGAGTTGTGAGTCCCTCCGTGAATGAAGGGATGAGGTTGCAGTTTCCTCTGTTGCTTCTGCCTGGTTCCTGTGTCTGTGGGCTCCACTGTGGCCGAGGCATGGGCGTCATGTCCATTGCCTCCCCTGATGCTACTGGGTTCTCTGGGGTTGCAGGCTTGGCTACCGTGGCTGAAGGTCAGGGATCATAGTCACCCTCCACCTTTCACCTGATTCTGCCTCCTCTGTGTGTCCCAGTTTTCACACCTTTAGATACACAGACATCTGGAATTCTCTGGCATCCTGGTATGTTGGGCAGAGGCACCTTTGCTGAGTTGTGAGGGTTTTACTGCTTGTAGACTGAGGGGGAGAGACCAAGAGAATGTCTCAAGCTGCCATGATGCTGAAGTCACTCCTTCATTCTGTTTCTTTCTATAAGTACTCAAACCTATATGAAGGGGTTTTGTGGCTGGTAATTGCTGACAATTAGTTGTGGTTGCAAATTTGGGGGAGTTAGAGCTCTGGATTGTTGCTATAAATATAAGAAAGACTTTGAATACAAGAAAGAGGCAAGTCATCTCTTCCAAATTGACTTAGAAAGTGGCCAGTAAGTTTTTAAAAAGGCAATAAAAACTCTGGTTATCAGTTCTAAAGTCAGTTTTGGAACCCAGAAACAAAACTGTGTTTTGAACATCCCTCTGTTAGTGCCACATTCTACAAAGTTTTACATTACTCATTTGCATGTTTGCTTCTCACCCAAGGCTCTGAGCTCCTCCAGGGCGGAAATAGCATCTGTATCTTTGTATCTTCTGTTGCACTTAACACATAATAGGCGCTTGGTAACTTTCTTTTTGAAGAATGAAACAAGTTAGGAGATGATAAATTGGGGACAATGTTTAAGAGACAGAAGTAAAATGGAAAGTTTGGTTGAGAATTGACTGAATACTGATTAAAGGAAAGGCAGAATACTTGAAATTACAGCTTCAGATTTTAGCTGAACTCTCTAGCTCTCCTCAATATAAAGTAAGGGTTTATAAGATGTAACTTGTTTGATAAGGCATATTTGAGGGCTCTGAACAAAAGTGGTAAGTAATTCAGGCCTCTGTTGAGGATATATAATACGTGATTCCCCAGAAGAACCAGTTTTCTTATGCGAGGGGTTTCTTAAAGCAGGGGGTGGTTGCCTAGGACTATGGGAAACTCTTAACAAAGTATAGGATCACTTTTTCCAGGGATAATGCAGTGAAAGCTAAAAGAAGAGCTGAAAGGCATTGTAGTGGAGCTTCAGAGTCAAGAGGTCTACTTCTCTCTTTTCCTCCATACTAATGGTCTCTCCTCTGCAATCTGACTTGAGTCCACCAGGAATAATCCCATATACCCTTCATTTCTATATGCTTCAGCCTCTTCAAGAAGGCTAAGATTTCCCAGGTCGTCTTTCAAGACCTGGAGTTTCATTCTTATTTGGCTCTGCACATCCACTCATCTGATTTCCTCTTCATCCTCTTTGGCCTCTTTCCACTCTTTCTAAAGGTATAGTGTCTTTTTCATTGTCAGTTAGAGTTCATTGTCTCTCTCTCTTCTCCCCCAAAGTTTCCAGTCTTGAAATCCAAAGGGTCAGACTGCACTTCCTGCTACCCCTCCTTTGTTGTAGTCTTCATGGACACATAACTTCTCATTTTGTGAAGATTTTAGCTCGTAGCTCACTGTCATTTTCTCTCATACTTTCCCATCATCATTGTGACTGATTTTAATTTTCCTGTTAATAATTCTTCTACCACCCTGATTTCCAAATTCCTTGACTTCTCTTCCAGGGAACCTGTCCTCTACCTTCTACAGTCGTATACTTCCTTAGCTGAACCCTAGACTGTCAGATTCTCTAAAATCACTACTCTTCCATAATTTTAATTACAAGCATCTTACTCTTCAGCCATCATCTTTCTTGCTCACACCCTCTAAAACACGTGGCAACCATTCTTTCACTCTGTTGGCTTTACACTAACATCACATTTTCATTGCTATTCTCTCCTTCATACCTTGCTTAGCTTGAGTTCTGTGGCGTTAACTGTGAAATATCTCTGCTCAAACCTTGTACTGCAATTCAGGGTTTGACCATTGCTTGACCCTATGTCTGATCCAGTCTTGTACCTGCTCATTAGGACTGGATCACTCCTAACCCTGAGCTAGTTTGACACTTAAGTTACTTTATGCCATCTTGTTGAGAATCAGACCCTGTTTTACTCTTGCACAAATGACCAGTCATGCTGAGATAATGACCAATCCTGAGAAAGGCTTTCATTGCTTTCTTCTGTAATCAAAAAGTGCTTTTCAGAATCCTATCTTCCTGGGGTAGAAGTTCCTCCTTCCTGTCCTATATCTAGCTGAGGACTTCACACTCAGAGAAACTCACTGTCTACTCCAGAGTGACTTTCCCTTGCATGGCAGACTAATACATTTAGCTTTGGTATTTCTGGTCTTTGGTTATCCTTTAACAGGTCTGCCATTTTCATCACCTCCCTAATACACTCTCAACTATGTTGTCCTTTCTTCTTCTACCCCTTCATTTTATTTACATAGAAACACATATGGTTGAATCCAACTCTCTACTTACTATGCTTCTGGACCTAGATGGCTGAACATGATTGGAGAACAAAGCTATGATGAATAGTCTTACTTGAAATCCATGGCCGCTTTATTCAAGTGGGCTTATCTACTGTTCAGCCATCCTACCTCATTTTCCTAGTCCATTCATTCTTTTACTCTCCTAGGTGACTATTTCCTTTTCATCTCATTTTCATTAAACTTTCAACACATACTGTCTCATCTTCATGCTCATTTGATAACCTTGCTTCCTAGTTCACTGAGAAAGTAAAAGCACTTAAAAGAAAATTTCTACATGGTCCCATTCTGGCATCTGCCAGTCAACTTGGAACTATTAGGAATGAAACTTCAGTGTTTCTCTCTAACAACACTTGTGCTACAGCAGTTTCCCCCCTCACTTCCTTTTTACTGATTTATTCTAATAGAATGCAAATATGCTATAATTTCTCACATCTGAAAAAACATTTCCTGGCTTCGCATTTCCCTCTAGCTTCTGCCCTATTTTCTGACCCCCTTTCCTATAAAACTTGAAAGAGGTGTCTATTTGCTTGCTCCCAAATTCCTTGAACATACTCAAAACAGTTTTTATCCCCATCACTCCACTGAAAGCACTTGTCAGAAAAATCCAGTGACCTCCACAGGGCTCAAAACCAATGGCCATATCTTAGGCTTCATCTTTCTTGACCTCACATATAACACTTGGATTCTGGGTTACTGTTTTCCTCTTAGAAATTATATCCTTCTCTATCTGCTTTGCTAATGTTTCCTCATCTTATCTTAGTCCTTGGATCTCTTCCCTTCTCTATTTACTCTCACTCCAGAGTGATCTCATCCAGACTCTTGCTTTTAAAACTATTTAAAAACTGGTGATTTCTAAATCTGTATCTGCAGCCTGGACCAATATGAACTCAGCTATCTGGCTGCTATCCCAACAGTTCCATTGGGATGACAAATTGGCATCTCATACTTTATATGTCTGCAATTCAACTGCCAATGCCTCTCTCCTTCCCAACCTGTTTCTTCTTGTCTTCTCCATCTCAGTAAAGAATAACTTCATCCTTCCAACTGCTTATACCAAAATCTTGGATTTGCCCATGACCCTTGCCTTTTTCTCCAGTCCTACTTCCAATGAGACAGTCTCTTTGGCTCTCCCTTTAATTTATATACAGAATTCTGATATTTTCTAACTATATCTACTGCTATCTTCCTGATTTAACAACCATAATTTCTCACTTGAATGATTGCAATAGTCTCCTAACTGTTCTCTTTCCTATGCTGACATCCATTTGCCATCCAGTAGTCAAAATGATTCTTTTGAAACATGTCAGATCACAGCATCTTCCAGTGGTTTCCTATAACATGGGCATACCACTCAGAGCAAAAGAAAATTTTATTACAATGGCTTACAACACATTTTGATATCTGGTCCTTTGTGATCTCCCAGATACCATGTCCTACAATTTTCCCCTATGCTTCCTAAACGTTAGCCCTACCGACCTCCTTCCCCTTCCTCAAACCTGCCAAGCACACCTCCACATCATGGCCCAACCTCACATATTCTTCCTTCTGCCTGACACTTTCGTTCTCCAGTAATCACTGGAGATTACTGGAGATTTCTCTCTCCTGATTGTGGTCAAATATTGCTTATTTGATAAGCCTTCTTTTTTTTATCTTATTGCTTATTAGATAAAAGCCTTCTTTTATCACCGGAAATAAAAATTCCCCCTCCCCTATTCCTTTTCTTCCTGATCTTGCCTTATTTTTCTCTTCGTTTATCATTTATATTTTATATTTACTCTTGTTTATTTACCATCTGCCTCCTAAGCAATAAACTTGAGTTGTGAACCCCAGGCCATCATGAGGGGCCCTGTTGTGTTCTAGTGGCCAGCACAAAGCAAGTGCTTATTATGTATTTGTTAAATTAGTTGATATGAGATCATTCTGTATCTTGGTTTCCTGACTTTGGCCTGAAAAATGCTATTGTTTTATTAAAACGCTGCACACAGTGCTCACCAAGAAACCCCAGATTATCTTTTCCCTTCACATTCAGCTACTTCTAGTTTGCCGTTGGGTTTAGTGATTTACCCTGCGTGTCATTTCCCAAATGCTTTTCCACTTGACGTTTTTTTTTGTTTTTTTTTTTTTGTAAAGCAAGAAAACAAGCACATAAGCAAATAGAAAATACTCATAATGAATTTTATCAGAGTGAGGTAAATAAAAATTGAGAAATATTTGTGGAGTAACAATGGCTTTTGGTGATGTTTAAAATGGCTGGAGTTTTGGCCAAGTTTGGGAGATCTGGAGGGGATGCTACACACGTACTGCAATAGAGTAGAAGCCTTGAGGAGGAGACCACATTTGCAGGAATAAGTTGGAATTCATCCAGAGTGGGTTGTCAGAATTCTTTGCAGGCATTCCAATTGATTTAAAATGTTGCAGTTAGCACTAAAACCCATTGTTTATCTATTTCAGCCTTCTCATCGGAGTGCCATCTACTCGTTAAAAGGCACACTTTGTATAAAGCTCATGATCATTCTGCCCCTGGCCTGAGGATTTGGTCCTATTACCCCTTTGCTGGGAAGGGGTCCTTTCCTCTTGTGGCAGTTGGAGAGATGGCAACCTCAGCCCAGATCACAGATGGTGATTGAAAACGATGTGATTCAACCTTCTTAGGTGACCTTGACTAGGCTGCTCACAGGTCTCTCCGTGCTCCATAAATTACAGGTAATTACGCAGAAATAGGAGATCAGCTCGTTCCCTTGCGTTATATGTGAAGTGCAACTGATTTCACTTAAGGCTGAGCAGCCGTACAGTATATTAATATCAGCTTAATTTGTGGTAATTGAGGTAGCAATAAAGAATTATCCCTGGAATATTTTATTCCCATGATCATCTGAGTGTTTAAACTATGGAAGTGGTTTTTTTTGGTCATAGTATAAAATGTCCCATTCTCTCCCATCAGGAACTTAGTGTAATTAGTGTCTGGCAGACAACACTGTGTTCAGTCATTTCCCCTGTCCCTTGGATGCATTTTTATTAACCAAACCATCAAGTAACCTTATTTATTATTCTAGATAGAAGCATTTTGATCTCATTAACATGGATAATTTTCTCCAAACTTATGTAGTCATGCTGCAGCCAAAGCTCCCTTTATGACAATTAAAATATACTATGTTTTTCTTCTGGTGCCCTACTATACAATTAAGGTACCATTCAAATCAGTACATTTATTAGTGTATTAACACACTAATTGGATTACAAACACATCCTCTTATTTATGAAATGTTTATGATTTAATTGACTTGTTTAAACTAATTTTCATCTCCCTTTGCAATTATAACTCGTTGTTAATTGAACTTATTTACACATGGAATACTGATACTGCATTCCCTTGTACCAAGGAAATACATCTAAAGGTCTCATCAGAGGGTTAGGTTTTGGCTTTATTCATTGGGCACCTGAAACTGCTACTAGAGGTAATAATCATCATGTAATATTCATTTGCTGAAAAATGTAAGAATTAATTGCAGTAACTTGTAGGACAAATAAGTATGATTCCATTAGTCTATAATTATTCATTTATTCATGCACACTCTATGTGGAAGAGCTATTGCTTAAAAAACAGTCATTTCCTCCCTCCCTATTTAGGTAGGGGTCTGTAACTGCAGTGGCCAGGTCCAATGTCACAGAGATAATGGACATAGTGACATGTTTTAGGATGCTGTTATTTTGTGCTGCTGTTTCCAAGTCTGGAATGCTCTCTGAATTAAAGATTTTTCAAGGAGACAAAGAGACATGCACGTTTATGGGAAGTAACGTCAAATGCATTATAATGTGCGATGATAGTGATTTACATCCTTGGGGTAAAAATCATGACTTGAGTTTAAAACCATATTGTCTTGGAAAAAGGTAGCTAAGACATAAACAGAATTGTCTGTGGTGATTTTGAGGACCTTTGGTACTATGGTTTTCCAACTTGCAACTTTGAATTTCCTCTTTGTCATTACTGTTGTTATAAGATATAAGCCACATGCGGAAAAGTACATAAAACAAAGATGAATACCTGTGTGACCACTTCCCAGGTTAAGGAATTGATTGTCACCAGCATACCAGAACCCCTCTTCCCGTCCCTTCCAATGTTTCTCAAAGGTCACCATCATCCTGACTTGTAGGGGAATTACTGCTCTGCTTTGCCTTTTAAGTTTATACCTAAGTATCTATTCCTGAATATAAAATTTCCAACTTATATGGACAGTCACACACCACATTCTTTTGTGTCTGGATTCTTTGGCTCAATAATATGTTTGTGAGTATATATGTTCAATATACAAGTTGTTATGTGTAGCTGTAGTTAGCTTATTTTTATTGCTGTATACTATTGCATTATATGAACATAGCACAAATGATATATCTATTCCATTGTCGATCAACATTCTGGTTGTTTTCAGGTGAGAGCTATGACATACATATAATGCTGAATTTGGGTATGTACTTTGGAGTGAAATTGGTAGGTCAGAGTCATGCAATTTACTTCCTAAAAGTAGCTTATGAGAATTTCCATTGTTCCACATTCTTGTTAACCCTTATATTGTCAGTCTTTTTAGCTGGTGCAATAGTATTTAGTTCTGATTTTAATTTACATTTTCCTGATGACTAATGAGGTGCAACACCTTTTCATATTTATATTAGCTGTTTAGATGTAAGTTTCCAATTATTCAGTATTTTTATTTATTGAAGTCTCTTTTGGGCTTTCTGCCCAAGGCTTCTCAGATCTTCCCTCTATTCCCATGGAGTGCCTGCCCCACCTTGCTGGACCATGTCCTGAGGTTTCTATACCCTTAACATATTTTCACCCATAACTATATGAGTACTTCTCCTCTCTCAAGTATTTTTCCCAACCTGCACTTCTAAACCCATCTGGATTTGGAGCCTGGGGAAGCCTTCTCTTTAAGAGCAGTTGGAATTCTATAATGCAACATATCTGCTTTAAAATAAATAATGCCTGTGGTTACTTACCCTGTGAAGATTTTTACCTTTGTTTCCTGAGTTTTCAACAAAAGTCCTATTGGCCTCTCAATAATTCTTAGAAAGAATTAACAGAGTTATATATAAAGTATATATAATTGTTATCGCCCATGTTTGGCAGGCATATAGTGATGTAATACTCACACCTTCATTGCGAACAGTCTGTTCATGATAATTTAGGTATTCTCTGAGACATAATACATGTTTTTCTCTACCATCCTTTTATTTCCTTCTGCTTTCTTACAAACAGATTTGTTATCATCCATGTTTTTACTGTGTTCAAGGCAATCTAGCCTTTTTCTATCATGACCCCCCAATTTCTTCCATCCTTTTTCCATTTCCTAGTTACAAAACCATTTTCACATTTTTACATGTTTGTTATAGCATCATCTCACTTCCAGGTACCAGTATCTATATTGTTTTCTTTTGCTGTTCTAACAGATTACCACAAATGTAGTGGCTTAAATTAGTACCTTATGGTTCTGAAGATCAGAAATCTTAAAAGGATCTCACTGGTAAAATCAAGGTGTTGGCAGGGCTGCATTGTTTTCTGGAGACTTTAGGGGAGAATCTGTTTTCTTGCTTTTTCCATGGAGATTCTACAGACCACCTGCTTTCCTCAGCTCATGGCCCCTTCCTTTCTCACATCCCTCTGACACTCAATTTCCTGGCTTTCTTTTTCTCTTACAAGGACCCTTGTGATTACATTCAGATAATCCAGGATAATCTCTCCATCTCAAGGTCTTGGTAATTGGCAACCTTAATTCTATGTGCAGCCCTTAATACCCTTGACTTGTAACATAAAATATTCCCAGGTTCTAGGGACTAGGACGTGGACATCTTTATTCTATCACAATTTTCATACAGAGAAAGGGTTAGAAAACATCGTGAATCTCAAATGCCTTTTACTTTATGAAATCTTTGTCTTGCCTAAACTGATGTCCTTGAATTTGTTTATAACTTTGCTTTCCAAGCAGAGAATTGACCTGAATATCATAAAACATTGTGGATAAAAACTTTCACAGAGTAAAAAAATTCATGGGAGAAAAAGTGAGAGTATGATAATAGTCAAAATAGATAATTTCGAATCTGAAGTTGGCATAGTTTGTTTGGGAAGTCCCTTTTACTCTCAGGCAGATCTTACAGCTTGAAACACATCTGTTACACTGCAGACATATTTATCATTTTCACCACTTCATTCGATTTGCGTTATAAGGAATTCATTTGGAGATGCTGGAGAATACTTCTCAAATGCATGCTGTTGATTAAACAGGGCAGAGTAGCTGTGGACCAGAATTGGTAAAGAGTTATAGAGGGAGAAGGCAATGGGAGTTGATGTGAGTAATGGTGTCTATCCATGCCTTGAAAAATCCTCTTTAAATTACACTTGTGAGTGGATGGGAGAGCGCCTTCTCTTGAAGCCACCATCAATCCTCTGTCCACGTTGCCGTTCTCTTTAATACATCAGCCTCTTCCCTTCTAGCACACTTGCTCTTCTGCTGTCTGGAGGTAAGATGCTGTAGTCTTCACAGTGACAGAAGGACGTGAGGGCCATTGATTCAAGAGTGAAATCAAAGGACAGAATATTTAGCCTCAAATCCTCTAGAAAATTTAAGTCAACCTCCTAGGGTGAAGGTTTTCTCAATAGAAGGTGTATGAAATTGAGTTGAATTGAAATTTTGGCTGATTCTTTTTTAAAGGAAAGGAGAGTCCACTGATAAGTCATCTTCCTTTGCTACTTCTTAGAGCATATTCTCATGCTTCTAGCTATTGTTCAGGAGTCATTTTTAATGGCAACATTTACAATGTAGTCCTGTAGTAGAAGCAATACAACTAGTAGTTAGGAGCACAGTTTGAGTGATACAGACTTATTCAGATCCCAGCTCTACCACTAGAGAGCTGTGTGGCCTTAGGCAAATTGATAAATTTTCTTATCTATAAAATGGGAATAATCATATCTAACACGTTGGGTGGTTATTATGATTAAATGTGGGATGATACACGTAAAGCATTTACTGAAGAGCTTCTGTATAGTATTTTGATAGTATCATTATCATCATCTTCCTCCTTCAGGCTTCTTCAGTTCTTTCAGGAGCCACAAAATTAATGTAACTGTGTTGGAAGCTGAGTGTAAGAGCTGGTGTGTGTGGAGACTAACAAATTGGTGACAAAGGAACTTAAGTTAAAAATTACTTACAACACTTGGTGCACCAAATAAAATATGACTGTGGAAACAACCTTGACATTCAGGCAGACAGTTAACTGCCTTCATCAGAGATCTTTCATCACCAATGACCACACTGTAGGGGAGACTTAGGCTGTGGACATACTAGGAATTCAGAGACTGATTCTACTGCTATGGGAACCACCTTTTCATTAGGGTCATTTCAGCTGACCCTAAACTATGAAATAAAAATATCTGTATCTATGCTATAAGAATGCTGTGAGGATTAGCAGTAATGTCTGTAAAATATCTAGCAAGTGCTTGGAAACTATAGGTACGTAATAGATGATAGGACTGTATTGTCTCAAAAACAAACGTTCAACAGATTCTCAACTTCGACTGTACCTATTAGAGTTATTTTAGTCTTTCTAGAATGCCCTGTCTCTGTCCCCTCCATGGTGAATGTGATTCTTATTTCTTTATTCTATCACAAAACCCCACATAATCAGCTGTATCCAGGTTTAATAGGGCACAGGGGAAAGGGGAAAGATTCCATTGTCCAGTTACATGAATACAAAAATCTTTTCGTGCTATGTCAAGAGTAAAAATCTTAGCATGTATTGTCTCACAGAACCAATTTTATACATTATGGTCAGATTTTGTAAAATAGTATTCATACTTTTATGTGGGTACACTATGCTTTTGTGGGTACTCATTGGGCTGTAAACACTGTTTCTAGGGGAAATCACCCCAACCAAGCAGATTATACTTGAGGTGCAACCTAATAGAGTGGTTAAAAAGTGTAGGTTCAGGAGTCAGAGAGCCTTTCATTAAAATCCTGGGTTGACCACGTAGTGGCTAAGTGACAGAGTGAGTTTCTTAATCTCTCTGTCGTTCAGTTTCTCCATCTGTAAGTGGGGTTGGCATAAATACCTCCCTCATGCAGTATTTGGAGGAATAAATGAAATAAGGTATGTCACACTTCATAAGCACATAGTAAGATATCAAGTATTAGCTGTTTAATATCACTATTGTTATTGTAGGTTATGTTTAAACACTCTTTTTGGAGTTTGCCGATGTTTATATTTATATTCTTGGAAATGAGAGGGCAATTGAGAGAGGCCATTTGAGATACAAAACACAATTTCCTAAATGAATATGTTACTTTATGCATTCACCCAGCGGTTGAGAACCTTATGATGAAAGTATCTGATGGTCTTAGATTTAATTATTGTTGTTCCCAACTTTAACCCTGAATAATGCCAAAAGCAGACATGTAAGAGAGACATCAGGAATGAAAACCTAATAGTGATCTTAGAACAGTGATAAATATTTTGTTATCTTGTTATAGTGGAGTTTATTTTAAAATATATATATTTTGGGAGCTAATATAGTGTGGCCTTTTCCTAATACGTTAAACAAAATGTATGTAAGAAAATATAATGCTTTCTATTATATTGTAATTGATTCTCCTATATCTTTACATGTACAGACACTATTGTGTTTTTCTCAGCCCTTGTATCTTTCATTAAATGAAATAACATGGACATAATATTAAATAAAAGAACAAGGGTAAAAATAACTCAGCAGTTTGTGTCTGTGGCATTTTCTATTACTTATCCTGGGAGGCACTAAAGCGTGGCTTTTGTTGATTCACAGTAGGAAATAAAAGTTAAAGCAGTTGACTATGTAATCTGTCTTTCCATACACAAATTAAATATCTCTCTCAGTGTTTACATGGTGCTTACTGCAGAATATAGAGAAATATGCCTTAGTACATCATCTAAGCAATTTTTCACTTGATATTTAGCAAGATGTTAGATGCATTTTGTAGACTGAAAATAGTAATAATACTTAGATAACCAGCAGTGCACATCCAGTTTTATTCTAAAGGTTATGGGATAAATTATAATGTATATAGGGAAGATCCTATATAAACTGTATTAACTATATTTTCTTATTTTCTGTATTCTTCTCTTATGGCAGATGGGGCCTCACTGATGGGGTGGAGGGTGAGGGAGAAGGAGGGGGAAAGAGACTGCCCCATTCCTAGAGATAAGGAATACTTGCCTGGCAGTGTCCCTTTGATATGCAAAGCAACCAATCCTGAGTACTACCCCCTTCTGCATCCTTTTGTCAGGCTCCTGCAGTCTGGGACACAATCCTCTTGCCCTGAATCACCCCAATTCCAGGTACTAGAAGACTAGAGACAACCTTACAGCCCACAGTCCACTGAAGTTACTCAGACCATCCAGTCCTAAGCCTACTCAGCTGCTTACATTGCCTTGCTCATACCCTCATGAAAACCACAATAAAGGTCTTGACCCACCTTCTCCTCCTTTCTCCTCACTCCTTTTACCTCCTGATTGACCCTGGTGTTTCTCTTTGTGGCCCTGCATGGTATGCCCCCTGCTCTTAGGAACTGTGGGTAACAAACTGTCTTTTCAATGACAATCATCTCCTGATCTATTGACCTGAATAAAAACAAAATCCAAGGTTCACATAAATCTAGGACATTTTTATAATTAAGATTAGCTTTGGTATCTACAGAATGACAGAAGAAAACATTTTTTCCCCCAAGGCATGGTTGGGAGAGAAAACAGTAATGAAAGAGACTGTCTTTTTCCCTTCATTCATTCATTCATTCTTTCTTTCTTTCTCCCAACAACTTTTGATTATCTTTATGTGTTAGATATGACTTTAAGCATGGGGATACAGCTTTGGGGGAAATAAACCTCTCAGGGAGCCCAATCCAGTGGGAGAACGATAGAAGCAACGTTGAGTTTAATCTAGGGTACTAAGCACAAGGATAGAGGCACATCCAAGAGAGTGGCCAAGTAACCACTGAAGTGAGACAACAGGCTGAAAATAATGAAGGCAAGAAATATTTCCAAGAGAAAATGATATTCAATTGAGATTTCCTTTTCCTTATTCTTCTTTAAAAGTACTGTTTGTTGAGCTAAAATGTACATATGCTAAAATACAACTTTTAAAAGTGTTCAGTTCCGTGACTTGACAAATGTATACAGTTATATAACCACCAGCACAATCAAGGTATAACATTTCCATCACCACAAAATTGTTCCCTTTTGTCTCTCTGCAGTCAGGCTTCTGCTCTTAACCCCTAGTCGCTGGAAATCACTGATCTGTTTTCTGACCCAGTAGTTTTGCCTTTCTCAGAATGTCACATGAATGAATGTATACAAATGCGTGTGTGTGTATTTTTCCACCTTTATTCTGTTTCTTGATTTATGTGTCTGTCTAGTACCATACTGTTTTGATTACTGTTGCTTTCTGGGATGTCTGGAAATGTCTTATAAATTCTACAACTCTGGTCTTCATTTTCAAAATTGTTTGGGGTTTTAAAATTTCCTTTGTCTTTCCCTATTAATTTTAGAATCAGCTCCTCAATTTCTACAAAGATTCTCCTGATATTTTGAATGAGTTTGCAATAGGCCAACTTTAGAAGCATTGGCATCTTCCTAATAATGAATTTTCTAAACCACAGTCATGATTTCTTATGTATTTATTTAGGTCTTTAAAATTTGTTCTCAGCAGTGCTTTGTAGATTTTGGTCTACAGCTCTTGCACGTATCCTGTTTAATCTATCCCTAAGTGTTTTATGTTTGATGCTGTTATATATGGTATTATTTCTTTAATTCCAATTTCCAGCTGTTTGTTGGAAAAGTACACCTGTTAAGCTTTTATAGATCTCCACTCTGACCTTCCAGCTTCTGCCATGCAGTAGAGGTTTTGTTTTTATTACATGGTTAAATATGGGAAACAAAGCAAAATAAGATGAAATACTCAGCTATGATCTGTTTATATTTTTTTATCCTTTTCATTTACCTGGGAACAATTACCTCCCAAGAATAGTTAGGGACTACTAACTCATTTCTTGGTACCAATGGAAGAAATGTTCATTGCTCTCCCTACTTGGTGTGCCAGATGGTTGTGCTGTGGCTGGTGAGGTGCGTGAAGTTTCCAGATCACTAGTTGGAGGAATCAGTGGGTAACGTGGACAGTTATTGGTTAAGTATATGTGAAATATATTCAGGAAAGAGAGGCCAAGAATATTGAGAGTATTCTGAACATTATTGTTACAGTAATACTGATGTTTATTATATAGACATATATATAACTATGTTTTTATATGTATTTATTAATTTTTGAATAAATCCTTTTGGGTGCAATGAGCTCAAAAACTGGAAGTGCATACTTAAAAAAAATTAAGTACTAAATTTGTTTTTCAAAAAAGTTGGTAAAGAACATTTAGCTTATGCTAAATATTTGTTGACAGTTACTACCCACCATGGGGACCACAGTGATATTCGTGACTAAATAGGAAAGAGAAGACAAATATGCTAAGGGAGGATCAGAATTTACTTCAAGTTGGCTTGTTCAATTAAAACATTGTGACCGGTTTTCCATAAAACTGCGTCCTAGTTTTAATTTTTGTTATGTTCCCATTGCATGTATGAACTACAGTTAATGTAATCTCTTTCCTAATTGGGGGAACTTCAATTGATTCAGTTATTTACTGTTATAAACATTATGTAATGACTATCTTGTAGTTAAATTTTGCACATCTTCCTAATTCATTTTCTCTAATTTCTAGAAGTGGAATTTATGAAACAAAGAATATCAGTATATCAATACTTGATTTTTTATTGCTGAGTAGTATTCCATTGTGTGGCTAAGCCACAGTTGGTTTATCCATTGTCGTCTTCACGGACATTTGGGTTGTTGTAGTATTTGGCTATTATGAATAAGGTTGCTGTAAACGTTCTTGTACAAGTTTTTGGATAGACATATGGTTTTATTTCTCTTGAGTAGATACCCAGGACTAGACATGCTGGGTCATAAGCTAGATCTATGTTTTATTTTTCAAAAAATGTCAGCAGTCCTCTGAAGTGGTTGCATCTTTCACATTCTTACCAACCAAGAGAGAACATGGTTCCACATCCTCACCAGCATTCTGTTTTTAGCCAGCTATCATGTTTGAAGTAGTATCTCAATGTGTTTTTTAATTTGTTTTTCCTTGGTGACTAATAATGTTGAGTACATTTTCTTGTTTTCCTTAGACGATTAAATGTGTTTTGTTGTCAGCTATCTACGTCTTGTATTCATTTTATAAATTAGGAATTTTAGGGTATTTTTGTTGGTAATTTATAGTTCTTTCTTCTGCATACAAGTTCTTTGTCAGGTATATGTGCTGCAGATCTTTTTTCCAAGTCTGTGGTTGTTTATTCGTTTCTTACTTGGGGTCTTTTGATGGGCGAACATTTTATTGAAGTTCACTTTATCACTTTTTTGGGTGTTACTTGTGCTTTTATGTCCTGTCCAAGCCTATCCCACGATTCCCACAATCACAGAAATATTCTTTTATGTTCTTTTCTAAAGGCTTTTTGTTTTTAATGATTATATTTTGGTTCTGCGATCCATCAGATTTTCCATATGAATGGATAAAGTAGTTGAACTCGAAAATTTCTGCTCAGATTTTCAGATTCTTAGCCTCTTGATTGAGGTGATTGGCAAATGCTGATAGAAATGACTGGATAAATAACCCTGAATGTTGGACTCTGGATAAAAAATTTTATCCACATTCCTAGTTGTTCTCAGGAGGAGGCTTTTTCCAAAGCAAGAGAGTCCAGTAGGGTCAGAAAGGAGGTTATTCCCCTTGTTTTCAATTTCTCAGTTTTCCCATATACCCAGAGATTGTTCTCTGTTTGTTTACATTGATGTTTGTCAGGAATATAGATTTAAACTCAATTCTGTTAGTTTTTTTGAGAGTGTGTATATATATATATATGTGTGTGTGTGTGTATTTCAGAAAAAAGAAATAAAAAAAAATAGGGAGAGAAGAATTCTCTGTAATTTTGTTTACCCAGCTGGAAGCTTGGTGAAGAATAGGGAAGGTCCTGTGGCTGGCTGGATGTGTCTGTGGGGGAGTGATCCTTTAAAGAGAAAGGGATTTTTTTTTTAAAACTTTTAATTTTATATTGGAGTAGGGTTGATTAACAATGTTGTGATAGTTTCCGGTGTACAGCAAAGGGATTCAGTTATACATGTACATGTATATGTGTATGTATATCCATATACATGTGTCTAATTGTTTTCAGATCCTGAGAAAGGGATTCTATTTTGTGGTTTGCTGAAATCAGCTGGGACTAACTCCTTTTGCCAGCAGCAGCCCCCATATTACTCAGTTTATTATTCGTAACAGGTGCCAGTTATCATCCTCACAGTGGGACTTCTGATACATGGCCTGGAGTGCATGATAAACACTCTAGAAGCTTCAGGAAGTGTTCCACTTATCTGTGGCTACCTAACAAATGACCCCGAACTTTGTTAGTTTAAAACAACGGACACTTTATTACATCTTATGATTTTCTGAGTTGAGGATTTAGGCAGGGCTTGGCTGGGTGATTCTTCCATGTGGTATGGATGGCGGTCACCTCACAGTATTCAGCTGGTAGAGGGCTGCTCTTGGCCCTCCAGGATGGCTTCACTGTCATTCAAGTGCCTTGGTGGGGACGGTTGGAAGGCTGGACTCAGCTAGAACTGTCAACCAGATTGCTCATAGAGGTCTCTCCATGATGGCAGCCTTGCAGCGGTCAGACTTCCAATGAATAAGGCAGAAGGTTCATAACCTTTTATGAGCTACCCTCTAGAAGTCATTCAGCATCACTGCTGGTATATCTTATTAGTTGAAGCATCTACTAATTTACCTCACTTCAAGGGTGGGGTATGTAAGCTCCACTTTTTGATGAAAGAAGTATCAAAGATTTTGTATCCACTTTCAAAACTACCACAATCTGCCTTCAAACTGGCTTGAGATCCAGGATCTCATTTAAATCATGTCTGGGAGCAGATGAACCTCTTTGAGTTCAGTTACTTGGGCACAATTCTTGTTCTGAAGAATTGTGAAAGTAAGGAATAATGTCTTGTCTCCCTCCCACCCTCAAGACACATACAGGCAAGATACCGTGATGGGAGCTAGCCACATTAGACACTCCTGTTCAGTAAAGGAGGGGTATGGGAGGTATATGGCAGTCACTAGTAGAGCACTTCTGAAATTCAGCTGTGTACATATTGTCAGTTTCATGAATGGGGCTCAGTCTTGCTCTCTGTGAATGATTCCATGCAACTCTTGGTTCTGCCTTCTGAGTAGTACTTTCCCTAAAACATAGCCAGTATTGCAGCTAAGTAACTTTCTTCATCTGTTCTCTGCCTATAGATTTTCACATTTTTATGAGTCTTAGAAGCACTGTTGTCTTGTTGACAATCAATGTAAGGCATGCTATTAGTGTTCCTTAGAAGCTTCTCTGTATAAGTGAAAGGGTGTTTGAGGTACTGACTTAAATCTTTCTCACATCTTAAGGAAGGATTTTACAGCCAAAACCTTGGATTCTTTGTTTTATTTGCAATGCTCTGAATTTGATCTTTTCCCTAAGGCTAAATCTTTTAGAACATTGGGTTGCTTATAAAGACTCTTCTGGACCCTTTACATTTCCTTCCAATTCTGTTCAAAAACTGAAGAGTTCATTCTTTGATCAGTTGCTTCCCCCTTTCATTGTATTTTAGGCATTGAGGATAGGACAGATGGTATCTCCAACACTGTCCAGAAATCCCCTTAGTAAGTCATTGAATTCATTAAGTATATGTCCTATTTTCCATGTTAGCCCAGTGGACAGTGTTGCCAAACTTTTTGCTATTGCATAACAAGAATTTCTTTTCCTCCAACCTCCAAAATGTTTTGTCTCACTTAAGCCCTTTGACAGCTAGCTTGAGTCCTATCATGCTTTTATTCATTGCTTGTTTCCCAGTTCCACACCACATGTTGTAACTTTAGTGTTACCATTTCTGTTATCAAATTCTGTACCTGCATACCAAACTGCCCTAAAACATAGGGACCTAAGCCACCAGCCTTTTAATTATTTCTCTTAAATTTCTGTGTCAGGCATTCAGGCAAGGCATGACTTGATTTTTCTTTTGATCAAGGGGATGTTGATGGAGGTCATTCCATGACTTTCTGCTAGTAAAAGAGCTGGTTGGGCATACAGTCTTCAATTACACATCTGGCACCTTGGCATGGATGCCTGGAAGCAAGACTTAGCTGGGAGTGTTGACCAGAGTGCCTACATATGGCTCCCCCAACATGGGCTGTTCAGAGCAGTAAGGCATTTTACATGGAGGCCCAGGGCTCCCTTAGAGAGTGTTCCATTGTACAGAGCACAGGCTGCATGATGTTAGCCATTGAAAAAAATTTTGAAAGTCGCAGTTACATTTGCTGTGCTCTGTTAGAGCACAAAATGAGATTTCATAGATTCCCACATTTTAATGCTGCCATGTAAAAAACCTGCTCTTATTTCAATAGGATTAATTTTTTTTCCCCCCCCTGCCTGATCTCATTTGCTTCTCTGAATATGAGGTCTGAGAATAGTTCTGCTGGGGGCTCCTTCACTTACTCCCCATCCTGGCATTTCCTTTGTGTAATGGAAATTCCAGTCTCTAGTCCTTCCTTCCAGTATTCATAGAATTGCCTGAAAATATCTAGCACTTGTATGGAACAGTTAAAAAATTTTTTTTCCAGGTATAATAGAGATTTGTTCTACCATATTTCTTAACTGATTTTAAGGAAATTTAAAGGTAAGGAGTGTGGACATCTATCCATAGGCTCATGTTTTCATTTGGAACATGAAGAATCAACAAAGTTTTAAACCATGTTTAGAATTAAAGAGGTAAATTAATTTTTAAAGACATTAAATTCAAGGTACCTAAGGGATACTCACAGGAAGGTCTCTAATTGCTGTTTAGAATCATGAACAGAATTATTTATTGAAACCCAAGCTTTAGCATAATACTAAGCTCAGCTAGTTTTTGTAAATGAAGCGATGCTCATTTCCTTTCTTCTAATCTCTTCCTTAGTTTCAGAAACGTAAATGAGCTTCAAGGAGAGGATACAAGTCTTCTACTTCAACTAGTTCACACTCTAGTAGAATATAATTAAACCAGTGTCTTAGGAATCATTATTATAAGTTACATAAGAACCTTAAGAGTTTCTAGGAAACTGGAATGTTCATTTGTTTTAAAAATTGTTATTAAGGAATAATATCCCAATTCATGGGAGGAGAGAGAGAAATAATAGTAATCACCATGGAAACCGAGCCTAGACTTCCTTTAATTGTTTGTTTTACTCATTCATTTGCTGATTTAATTATCTGTGCATCATTCTATCCATGTGACCATCCAGTTATTGAAATTTTGAATTCTTTCCTTCTTTAGGGGTCTTGATGATAAACAACAGAAATCATGAGTGACTAATTTAAGCAGAAAATTGATTTATTTGTAGAAAACTGTGCAGTTCGTAGAGTCAAAGACCTGGACTGAGAATGCAAAGCAAATGACAGCACAGACCTTGGTAAGGTAGGTGCCAGAGCTTGTCCATGGTCTTTTTATGATATAATTGTCAATACTGGACTCCTGATAGCACAGATGCCACTGAGAATAATCTCTGTCTCACATGCTTTTGTTTTCATTCCCGTGGCTTCAGAGTCCTGGGCAAGGGTGTCCAGTTGGCCAATCCTAGGTCTCATGCTCAAGGCCTAATTTCTAGGTATCAGAAAATGAGAATTTCTGGTACCATATGGCTTCTGTCAGCCCTGATTACTACCAATACTCATGCACTGGAGTTTTCACCAGAAGTCAGAGGGTTTTTGGATGCTGGATTACTAAACAACAAATGGCAGATGTTAACTCTGACCACTCATTTGTCAGATTCTGTATGGATTGCTAGAGATGCAGTAGTGACCAATAAATGTTCCCTGCTCTAAAGAATCTCCCATTATGATAATAAAGATGTGACAGATTAGTGATTTATCTTAGAGCACAGGGCATAGCTTCTGGACCAATTAGAGGGAGTGCTGGCCTGGCCTAGTTTTTGGGAGGCAGTCCAGCAAGTAAGATGAAGCTTCTTGGAGCACCTAAGCTCAGAATGAGAGGATGAATAGAAGTTAGCCAATCTTGCGGGGGTCGAAGAGAGGTGCTCCATGCGGTATTCAAGCTCTGTGTGCAAGTGCCCTTTATTCTGGCACTCTACACTTTGGGGAAGAAATTACAGGGACTCGCAGTCCAGAAGGCCTTGACCAGATTAGGGAACGATAGATACTCTTCTGCATTCTTCTTTGAATTACATTTGATCGCATACGTTTCTCACCCCTGAGCCCATACACACGCTTGGTAAAGCCTGTCACTGTGTCATAAGCTTTATGTGCATTATCTCCTTTACTTCACCAACCCCATCAAGTAGATATTACCTCCATTTTACAAGAGTTGAAACAGACACACGTGAAGGTTCAGCTGTTTTCCCAGGGTTACTTGGCTAACAGTAATTCCGTCAGAAATTGAATCCAAGGTATTTTCACTCTAAAGCTAATTCTCTCACCTCGGGCTGGATTCCTATTGTTTTATTCCCATTATAGTGCTTTAGATCCATACATGCTCTTATTTCTTTTCTTGTGGAGTGTATTTAGTACTTGGAGGCTCTGCTCTATGGATGATAGGAACTGGCCACCTTTCCTTTATGCCTGCCATCTGCAGGATATACGTACATGAAAGGCCCATCTTATGTCACTCATTCCTTGTTTCAAGTGACTCTTGACTGGGTCCCACAGTGCTCACTGACTTAGTCAATTCTGTTGGACTTTTGACAGAGATTTTCCTATTAGTTGGTAAAACACACTCCAGACATTCCAGTTTTGCTTTTTCAAAATGAAGGAGGGAAAGTAAGGAGTTAGTTCAGAATGAAAAGACTCTCCTTCCATTCAGTAGAAGGGGGAACCAGAAGGACTGTAGGGAAAGGGACAGACATGAGGCAGGTGGCAGGCGTGCTTGCCCCTTGAAAGAGGGGTAGACAGAGGTTATAGTTTCTGGTTCTAATTCCTAATTTTGTGTTCTTATGAGGAAAGATGAACGTTGTGTCTTTAGTTTTGTGACCTACTCTTTTAACTTTTATACACACACATACACACACATTGTTGGGAGGTGGAGTGGGCTTTTGTTTGCTAAAAAAACCCCAGTGAATTCTAAACACCTGATTAAAAAATGAAACCTGCATTTGGCATCACAAAGGACCATAAAAAGGTTTCATTGAATTTCTCTTTAAAAACTTCAGTACACAGGTGAGTGTATAGACTGGCAATTCTATACTTAGTTTCTATTGGCAGTTGTTCTACAAGAGGAATTGATTCCATGGCTCCTAAAACCTTTCTTAATATTCACTTGAAGAGAAAATCCAGCAGAATCACACTTCTTTTTTTTTTTGATGGTTGATGCATACTAGATGAACATTCTTTCGTCAAATACTCATGTTTAAAAAGTGGATCTGGCACATAAGTTAAATATGTATGGAGAGAAAAAAAGAGAAAGGGGGACAAAAAAATTACAACATTTTAAAATTGTAATTGAAGAATAAGTCAATTTATATTATGATCAGAGATTAGTTTAAAAAATGAACGCAAAACTAGTTCACTCTTAACTAATTACAGTATTTCAAAGAGAAAGAACATCCAGTTCTGATAAATTACCTTAGGCTCAAGATCCATATTGTTTATTTGTACCTGATCTTCAGTGTCTAAAACAATCATGTTCCCATGTGACTCAGTTTTTTCAACAGACATCTCAATATATAACTGGAGATTTCCTTTTCCATTTCATAATATCTCATTATGTTTTCTGTAGGAGTTTTCTTAGTAGTCTGATTTATTGATGAAGTAGTTTTGCTGATTACCAAAATTGCCAGTAGTATTTTTTGCTCCCATTTCAAGTAAATAAACCCTTAAAAAATTATTCTGAATCTGGACTGAGAAAGCTGAGGAAAAATCTGCAGTTACTATTTTATGCTTGTTTTGTATCACACATTGTAGAGTGCTAAGAGAAGAGCAAATGCTTTAATTAAAAGGAACAATTTTCTTAGGAAAAACAATTGCTGTGTTTGCTAACCGAAGTGAATGTGTTGCATAGCCAAACTGGGGCTTTAATATACGCCAGCTTTTTAAACATCAGCTGAACCAGTGGTACTTGTGACTGTATATTTATTCAGTGTAATTGATAAAAATGTTTAATTAAATATTATGAAGGGTAATTCTCTAACTTTTCTTACCAGATAAATTGAAACCACGAGCTTCTGAGATTATTCTTGTATAATTAAACAAAAACACCCAAAGAACAGAAAAGCCATTCTGCCAAAGTTCAAGATAGTTTTAAACCACTTTTTTTTAATATTAATGAATATTTATTTAACAAATACACTTTTTAAAACATCTTTATTGGAGTATAATCGCTTTACAGTGGTGTGTTAGTTTCTGCTTTATAACGAAGTGAATCAGCTATACATATACTAAACCACTTTTTTATTTTAATAGGTCTTTATTGGAGTATAATTGCTTCACAATACTGTGTTAGTTTCTGTTGTACAACAAAGTGAATCAGCCATATGCATACGTATGTCCCCATATCCCCTCCTTCTTGAGCTCCCTCCCACCCTCCCTACCCCACCCCTCTAGGTCAAAGCAAGCACCGAGCTGATCTTCCTGTGCTATGCTGCTACTTCCCACTAGCCAACTATTTTACATTCTGTAGTGTATATATGTTGATGCTACTCTCACTTCGCCCCAGTTTCCGCCTCCCACCCCATGTCCTCAAGTCCATTCTCTATGTCTACATCTTTATTCCTTCTCTGCAACTAAGTTCATCAGTATCAGTTGTTCTTTTTTAGATTCCACATATATGTGTTAGCATACGGTATTTTGTTTTTCTCTTTCTGATTTCACTCTACATGGCAGACTCTGGGTCTATCCACCTCACTACAAATAACCAATTTCGTTTCTTTTTATGGCTGAGTAATATTCCATTATATATATGTGCCACATCTTCTTTATCCATTCATCTGTCATTGGACACTTAGGTTGCTTCCATGTCCTGGCTATTGTAAATAGAGCTGCAATGAACATTGTGGTACATGACTCTTTCTGAATTATGGTTTTTTCAGGGTATATGCCCAGTAGTGGGATTGCTGGGTCATATGGTAGTTCTTTGTTTAGTTTTTTAAGGAACCTCCATATGGTTCTCCATAGTGGCTGTATCAATTTACATTCCCACCAACAGTGCAAGAGGGTTCCCTTTTCTCCAGACCCTCTCCAGCATTTATTGTTTGTAGATTTTTTGATGATGGCCATTCTGACCGGTATGAGGTGATACCTCATTGCAGTTTTTTTTCTGTTGTTTGTTTTGGTTTTTTTAAAATTAATTAATTAATTTTTGTCTGTGTTGTGTCTTTGTTTCTGTGCAAGGGCTTTCTCTAGTTGCGGCAAGCGGGGGACACTCTTCATCGCGGTGCACAGGCCTCTCACTATCGCAGCCTCTCTTGTTGGGAGCACAGGCTCCAGACGTGCAGGCTCAGTAGTTGTGGCTCACGGGCCTAGTTGTTCCGCGGCATGTGGGATCTTCCCAGACCTGTCCCCTGTGTTAATTTCTCTTTCATAGTTTTCATCATTAGTGTATAGGAATGCAAGAGATTTCTGTGCATTAATTTTGTATCCTGCTACTTTACCAAATTCATTAATTAGCTCTGGTATTTTTCTGGTGGCATCTTTAGGATTCTCTATGTATAGTATCATGTAATCTGCAAACAGTGACAGTTTTACTTCTTCTTTTCCAGTTTGTATTCCTTTTATTTCTTTTTATTCTCTGATTGCTGTGGCTAAAACTTCCAAAACTGTGTTGAATAAGAGTAGTGAGAGTTGGCAACCTTGTCTGGTTCCTGATCTTAGTGGAAATGGCTTCAGTTTTTTACCTTTGAGAATGATGTTGGCTGTGGGTTTGTCATATATGGCCTTTATTATGTTGAGGTAGGTTCCCTCTATGCCCATTTTCTGGAGAGTTTTTTTAATCATAAATGGGTGTTGAATTTTGTCAAAAGCTTTTTCTGCTTCTATTGAGATGAACATGTGGTTTTTATTCCTTTATTTTTTAAAGTGGTGTATCATATTGATTGATTTTGCGTATATTGAAGAATCCTTGCATCCCTGGGATAAATCCACTTGATCATGGTGTATCATCCTTTTAGTGTGTGGTTGGATTCTGTTTGCTAGTATTTTGTTCAGGATTTTTGCATCTGTGTTTATCAGTGATATTGGTGTATAATTTTCTTTTGTGATTTTTTTTTTTCTGATTTTGGTATCAGGGTGATGGTGGCTTCGTAGAATGAATTTGGGAGTGTTTCTCCCTCTGCAGTTGTTTGGAAGAGTTTGAGAAGGATCGGTGTTAGCTCTTCTTGGAATGTTTGATAGAATTTGCTTGTGAAGCTGTCTGGTCCTGGACTTTTGTCTGTTGGAAGATTTTTATTTGTTTTAATTAATTAATTTTTTTGTTTATTTAATTTTGACTGCGTTGGGTCTTTGCTGCTGCACACGGGCTTTCTCTAGTTGTGGCGAGTAGGGGCTACTCTGTATTGTGGTGTGTGGGCTTCTCATTGTGGTTGGTTCTCTTTTTGTGGAGCATGGGGTCGAGGCGTGCAGGCTTAGTAATTGTGGCAGACAGGCTTAGTTGCTCCATGGCATGTGGGATCTTCCCAGACCAGGGATCAAACCCATGTCCCCTGCATTGGTAGGTGGATTCTTAACCACTGCGCCACCAGGGAAGTCCCAAGATTTTTAATTATGGTTTCAATTTCATTGCTTGTGGTAGGTCTGTTTATATTTCTAATTCTTCCTGGTTCAGTCTTGGAAAATTGTACCTTTCCTAGATTTTGTCCATTTCTTCATGGTTGTACATTTTATTGGTATAGAGCTGTTTGTAGTAGTCTTTTATAATCCTTTGTATTTCTGCAGTGTTAGTTGTGATTCCTCCTTTTTCATTTCTAATTTTATTGATTTGCCTCCTCTCCCTTTTTTTCATGATAAGACTGGCTGAGGGTTTATCAATTTTGTTTATCTTCTCAGAGAACCAGGTTTTAGTTTTATTGATCTTTGCTATTGTTTATTTCTTTTCTATTTCATTTATTTCTGATCTGATCTTTATGATTTCTTTCCTTCTACTGACTTTGGTTGTTCTTTGTTCTTCTTTCTCTAGTTGTTTAAGTGTAGGGTTAGATTGTTTATTTAAGATTTTTCTTGTTTCTTGAGGTGAGATTGAATTGCTGTAAACTTCCCTCTTACAACTGTTTTTGCTATGTCCCATAGATTTTGGATTGTCATGTTTTTGTTTTCATTTGTTGCTATGTATTTTTTATTTATTCTTTGATTTCTTCAGTGATCTCTTGGTTATTTAATGGTGCACTGTTCAGCCTCCATGTATTTGTGTGTTTTACAGTTTTTTTCCTGTAATTGATTTCCAATCTCATAGCATGGTCAGAAAAGATGCTTGATACGACTTGAATTTTCTGAAATTTTCTGAGGCTTGATTTGTGACCCAAGATGTGATCTGTCCTGGAGAATGTTCCATGTGCACTTGAGAAGAAAGTGTATTCTGCCACATTTGGGTGGAATGTTCTACAAATATCAATTAAATCTATCTGGTCTGTTGTGTCATTTAAAGCTTGTGTTTCCTTATTTATATTCTGTTTGGATGATCTGTCCATTGGTATAAGAAGGGTGTTAAACCACTTTTGTTTGTAAAAACACTGGATAGTAATTGCCCATCTTGTTTCTTGTAACTGCCCTCCCTCTCTTTCTTTCTCCCGTCGTTATGTATCTACAGTAGGAAGTGACTATACGTGATAAGAATTGAAGAAAATATGGACCTTTCATCAAAGGGTTTTTGGACTAACTGCAGAGTATTGATTATCTGATAAATAACACAGATAATAAATGTATAGGGAAGAAGGAAGTAAATTATATTCTCAAACTGATGGGGGAAACTCTATTCGAAGCGATTCATGTTTTAAAAGTTTCCTGATTAAACAAGTAGACTGCACTGTTGACTTTATTTTAATTTCTTTGCTTCTTCAAGAGAGGGTGGATATTTTACTAGTAGTCAAACTTTAAATTGGCCTCATGTCTCAACATTAGCCATATATCATAGCCATATCATCCTCAGGTTAAATATTTATTTCTGCACTTGTATATTTTAGCAAATGAGCATTAAATACTCTTCCAAAGGTATTTAATTCTCTGACAGAGTAATTTGCACAAGTGTTCAAATGTCTAACAGCTAAAAACAGCTGTACCCTGATCCTTCCCAACCAACTTCCTGCTGCTACATCGCTCTCAGGAAAATGACTTTAATCCAGTTTAGCTGTTTCATCTGGGATTTACCTCCATGTCTTTTAAAAAACACGATTATCCTGCATACCTATTTATTTATTTATATTTTTGCTGCGTTGGGTCTTCATTGCTGTGCGCGGCCTTTCTGTAGTTGTGGTGAATGGGGTCCACTCTTCTTTGTGGTGCGCAGGCTTCTCACTGTGGTGGCTTCTCTTGTTGTGGAGCACAGACTCTAGGCGCATGGGCTTCAGTAGTTGTGGCACGCAACAAACTTCTTTGTTAAAGAAGTTTCTCCTGTGGGCTAGAGAGCCACCCAGGAGTGACAGTTTTATGCAGTTATGTAACTTCTTTGTGTTATAATTTCCTCATCTGTAAAAGGAGAATGATCACAGTGCCTTCCTCATCGGAATGTTAGGAAGATTCAATAGCTTTGGCCTCTTAGTAGGGGGTCAGTGTATAAAAGCTACTGTTATTGTTATTTGTTCTCTATTCCCCAGGGGAAATAATACTGATACTAGTAGTAGTTGTCATTTGGTGATCTGTTAGGTAAATTTTGCTACTAACTTCTACTATCTATTCAATCCTCCCACCATGGGCAAGTGAATATTATCATCTCCATTTTGCAGATAAAGAAGCAGAAGTTTAGCTAGGTTAAGAAACCTCTCTAAGCTCACAAAGGTAAGTGAATCAAGATCTGAATCTAGGGAGTTTTTAATTCTGAGATGTCTGATTCTTAATCAGGCTGCTCTTCTCTGACTTGGACCCTCCCATTTCTGGGCTGGAAATGAGTTTCAGGTGTGCTGAAGGGCTTCCTTCAGTCCTGGGAGGAACTTTTACTTCAGTGTGCCCCTCAAGGATTTTTATATGTGTGTGTATGTGTGTACTGTGAACTTAACACAGGGGGAAAGGAGAATGGTAGGTGCTCAGAAGATGCTGGTGAATTGAAGAAAGAGAGAAACTTGTTTGAAAGATTTTTGATTGGAAAGACTTCCATTCTCATCTCCTACCAGCGCCCACCATTTACTCCATCCTTCAGCCCCATGAAGCAGTCTGTACAGTTGACAAATATTCCCTCCCCCACATATGCCCCTCTCCATTTGATTCTTTTCTACCTGCCCAGGATCTACTTTTGCTCATGGGACAGAGTGGGATTTGTGAAGTAGTTATTTCATTAAGTAGTGACTCTTCCCCTAGACAAAGAGAGCCACTCTAAAGTTCAGCCGTGCTCCCACACAGTTTTTGCATACCTGGGTTGTGATTCTCATCACTTTGGCAGAAACTGGCCCTGTAATGGTCAGGCCTGCTGGACTGCAGGCTCCTTCAGGATGCAGTAGTTTAGTTTTTTGTCTCTATTCCCTTACATGTGGTTTGAGACCCGTTATCCTCATCAGTGTCTGCTACTTTAATGGAAGCAAAATCTTTAAGATAGTCAAATTATTGTTTTTAGTTTGAAACTTTTTCTTTGGATTAGGAAGATGGAACATGAGTTTTGGACTCCATTTACAGTATTTATGGTTTGCAAGTTCTATTTTGATGGCAGTATTGTATTTTTGACAAGTAGAAAACTGTAACAAACTTTTTAAAGGCTGTGGGATGTGAATTAAACAGTCTAGGGTATCCATCAAAATCTAGATGTAAATTTTGCTTGAGACGGATTTTTTTAAATTGACAACTTGGTCTTGTGAGCGTTGTTGAAGCTCACATATACAAAGAAAGAAGAATACAAATGCAAGTGATCTGTGAATGATTTGACAACTTTCCAACATTATAGAGATTGGAGTATTTAAATCCTTCCTTCACATTCCAGTGGTTTCTTAACCACCCATGGTATGAAAGACTTTCTTAGACTTCTACTGAAGCAGGTCTGATTAGGGAAGGAGGATTTTTACATATTCTGAGACATCTTAAAATATACAAGGTTAGTTATCCAGGAAATTATTGTCTGGGAGTAGGATTCTATTTGATGGTTTTGATTTATAATCACTGGACCTTATATAGAAAAGAAGGATATTCCAAGAATACCAAGATGTGATGAACATGATTTGAAGATTTTTGAGTGGAAAAGGGTTTTCATTCTAATAAAAGAAAAAAGAAGAGAATTGTAATCTTGAAATGTCCTGTGGCCTGCTGATACATTTTTTCCCTGTCTTTGTTATCATCAGCCTTTCTTAATATGTTTTCTTTTTAAATTGCAATAACTCCTGGAATTTTAATATTCTAATCAAAGTTAGTGGTGTCCTACTGAAAGGAGACAAATGAACAGCTAAAGTTGCAGCATCACCATTCAGAAACCTCATTGTATTTATAAGGAGCTTTAAAAAAAAAAGGCTCTGAGATATGACAGATTCAAGAGTCGTCTCTTTCCTCTTTATTTCTTCCTTTATTAAGCTAACTTGCTCATGAATTATAGCTATTTTAGTAAATTTCCTGTTGATGGTGTATTAGTCATTTTTAATGAAATTTTCTTTCTACGTGAGGCAGTTTGACCATAGTTCCATCACCATGGCAACCAGTTGTTGGTATTAATAGTGCCAGAGTCATGGATTTTATTCCCAGAATCGACCCCTTAATATTACACTATTTTAGGCTTTCAGGTACATTCAGGCCATTGTTTTCCAAGTGCATGTTTCAACAGAAACCATGAAAGGTGTTGTAAATGAATTCATCAAATACCCCTGGTATTTGGGGTAGAAGGGGCATACCACCCACAGACTTTTCAAAGTGTGGACTATAGACCTATATTCCTATTTATAGGCCTATAAATACTTGAAGTGCTGTTAAAAGTGCAGATTTGGGGACCATTAAGCTGACCTACTGAATTAGAATCTTTGGGAGTTATAGAAACTACATGTCAAGCAAATAAACCAAGTCTAGTTTGCTTACTGTGGGACACTAGAAATAGCATTTTCAGTTATGGAGGGCAGCCGGTCATCATTAAATCTGTTAGTTATAAATAGCTGATTTTCAAATGCTTTCTTCAAACCCCAGTGGTTTCTTTTTTTTTTTTTTAAGATGAAAGTTACTTTATTTTATTTTTATTTATTTATTTATTTTTTCCACGTTGGGTCTTCGTTTCTGTGCAAGGGCTTTCTCTAGTTGCGGAAAGCGGGGGCCACTCTTCATCGCGGTGCCCGGGCCTTTCGCTATCGCAGCCTCTCTTGTTGCGTGGCACAGGCTCCAGATGCGCAGGCTCAGTAGTTGTGGCTCACGGGCCTAGTTGCTCCGCGGCATGTGGGATCTTCCCAGACCAGGGCTTGAACCCATGTCCCCTGCATTGGCAGGCAGATTCTCAACCACTGCACCACCAGGGAAGCCCCCCAGTGGTTTCTTAATCATCTGTGAAATAAAGACTTTTCTAGACTTTTAATTTTTTATCATATTAAAAAACACATAACATGAGATCTACCCTCTTAACAAAATTTTAAATGTACACTATAGCATTGTGAACTCTGAGCACAATGTTGTATAGCTGATCACTAGAACTTTTTCATCTTGAATGACTGAGACTTTATACCTGTTGAACAGACACTCCCAACTCCCACTAGATTACCTTAGGCTTTTGATAGAGCAGTTCTGTTTGTTTTTAATTTTTATTGGAGTATAATTGATGTACAATGTCGTGTTAGTTTCTGCTATACAGCAAAGTGAATCAGGTATACATATACATATATCCGCTCTTTTTTAGATACTTTTCCCATATAGGTCATTACAGAATATTGAGCAGAGTTCCCTGTGCTATTTAGTAGGTCTTTATTAGTTACCTGTTGAATATATAGTAGTGTGTATATGTCAATCCCAATCTCCCAATTTATCCCTCCCCGCCCCCGTTACTCCCTGGTAACCGTAAGTTTGTTTTCTACATCTGTGACTCCATTTCTGTTTTATAAATAAGCACTTCTGGTCAGAGAAGAGGGATTCTCTTCATTCCATTCAAATACACAAAATGTCAAAAATTCAAAAGTACATTTAATTCAGTGGTCCAGTCAAATAAGCACAGACACATTTGTACTTTACTTTCGTAATATTTTTTTTCACCAATATTACCTGCTTGAAAGTTGTGTAGCATGTGGAAGGAATCAGAATGAATGACACAACCTACAATTTAGAGTCAGTTTAAGAATTAGAAGAAAAGCATGTGAGTTGTGAGTTATTGTTTCTTTTGTATAGCACAGTAGACAAGTGATAGAGAAATCTAGACAAGTAATAACACCTGATATTTAATATGGATTCATCCTTCTCTGAGGGCACATTTTCATTGTTTCCTTAACCTGGGTAGATGCATGGTTATGATCTGTTTGGAGGCAGCCAGCAGCTGTGGTCCCTAATAAACATACATAATTTGCTCATTTCTATTCAGGCTTTTACAAATGTACCCGATGATATGGCAACAAACAAATATCAAATGACTATCAATTAAGCATATACAAGACTGCTGGTAACTAAGTAGGTTATAAATATAATCTTTATACTCCAGAGACAAACAATGTATGTTTTCTCTGGGTTATTCCACTTGTAAAGGTTGTGTTAGGATCAAAGCTCAGATGTTTCTGAAACCAAATGAAAGTCTACATCATGGGATTGTATCCTTTGGAAAGAGATACAGGGAGGGAGGGATCTCTGGGTTATTCCACTTGTAAAGGTTGTGTTAGGATCAAAGCTCAGATGTTTCCGAAACCAAATGAAAGTCTACATCATGGGATTGTATCTTTTGGAAAGAGATACAGGGAGGGAGGGAGAAAGGGAGAAAGGAAAAGAGACCATCCATTAAACAATGCTTTTTGGAATTGAAGTTTAGACACCTTAGAAGGGACATATTGACCTTTCCCTCTTTTTTTTCATGCAAATCAAAGCAATGGGCAATGAACACATTATAAATCCAGCAAGTACACAATATGAACATAGATTTCACAACCCTTTTGAAATTGAAGACTTGAGGGGTCATTGCTTTGTCACTTTTCAGTCACAGAATAATCTCTTTATTTCCACCCCTTTGAACCTTCAGTTTTAGACACATGTGCAGAGAATTCTGCTAAATTATAAGGGCAAGTCATTTTAAAGGTTAAAGGATGAGATACAATTAGCCTCTAAATTCAAACCTGATTATTGATGTCAGATTATCCTTTGGTTTAGAACAATGAAACCAGACATTTTAATGTATAAGTGTGTTCACTGGTGGACAATTAGAGTTGTCAGTTAAGTCGTCAGTTGAAGAGGCAGGTTAAACTGAAATTGGTAGTGTCTTTATGACCTTGTGCTTAGAAACATCTCTCTGGAAATACAATCGTGAGTTTTGAATTGGTGAGGGAAGTAGCAGAATCTAATTATGGCTAAAGTACCACTGCCTACATTCTTTTCCTATACATCACAAACAACTGACCCATGAAACGATGGATACCAGATAGATATTCTAGAAAGGCATCAGTAATTGTTACTCAGGTAACCAAGAGGATCAAGCAATTTTTGTAGCCTATAATATGTTTTTGAAATAGAGCCCTGGTTGGGAAGAAAGAAGGATAAAAGAAAACATTGTTTTGTTTACCTTTATCCCTCTCCCATTTTATATGCATGTTTCTGAAATCTGCAAGGAGAATTCTGGTTCTCACTTGAGCATGAAAATAGCAGCTTCCTATCTCATGGCTAATTAGTCATTTTTAATGATCTTTACTCACTCTGAGACTCTTTGTCCAAAGCGCCTGGCACCATGGCAACCAGTTACTTAAAAAGTGCATTAGGCTAAAAACAAACATTTGTGTGGGAAGAAAACTGTGTTTTTCATTCAAATTTGTATTTAATTGAATGAGTGGTAATGGCAGGTGAGATGAGAGATAATTAACCCATACTGTCAAGAGTTTCTGGGAGTAAAGACCTGGGTGAAGCATTCCTGGTCCAACCTCAACTTGCAAATGGCAACTAGGGATGTATGAATTCCAAGACAAGCAAGAGAACAAAGGCAGGGTCTTTTTTTTTGCTATACGCGGGCCTCTCACTGTAGTGGCCTCTCCCGTTGCGGAGCACAGGCTCCGGATACGCAGGCCCGGTGGCAATGGCTCACGGGCCCAGCCACTCCGCGGCATGTGGGATCTTCCCAGACCAGGGCACGAACCCGTATCCCCTGCATCGGCAGGTGGACTCTCAATCACTGCGCCACCAGGGAAGCCCCAAGGCAGGGTCTTTACATGGGTGTGGTCAGCTAATTTGGGGATGAAAAACAGTCAACATTTTGATCTAAGTCATTACTGAAGATTGTAGTAATAAGTTCTCTTGTTCAGAAGACAGTTATTCTTAGTAATTAGACGTCCTGATAGCATTTAATTTTGCACTTTGGCTTATCTATAAGGAATCTTTTATATTCTTAAGAATGGCAAATGTGAAAATGGATATGAGGGAAAAATTATTAAAGATGGGTGGATTCATTAATGATACTATCAATAGTTCCCACTCTAAAACCTTATTGATTTCTCCTCTTTCCCCTTTTTCTAAAATACTGTATTTTGCTCCTTTACAACCTTGCAATTAATTGGGGCGGGGGGATAGTTCTCTCTACTACATGTAATGTTATGTCCAAAAACATGTTAGTGAAGTTAAACTAGATGAAGACAATTATAACCTAGTAACTAAGGCTTTGCCTTAATTCAAATTCACAATATATTATGTAATTACATTGCTAAATTTGTGAATATGAGTTGAATGATATTTTCAGTTCTTTATCTCTACTTTCCCTCCCACATGAAAACCTAGTAAATGTTTAGTATATTGGAAAAAGTATTTACTTCTGTTTTTGTTTGAAATTAATATATAAACTAACAGATGAAATTGATGTTGTTTTTCCATTTCCATAAATAGTATACCTAATTATAAGGAGATCAGAAATCTACAAGGAGAAAATTGACCACCCTTAGCTATTTCCCAAGAGCCTTAGTCTATATATTAAGTGACATTTTGTCGAAAGATTGAATTGCATAAATTAAAAAATATATAGACGAAGCAATGGACTGCCAATTTGCATCCTGAGGTACTTCAATGAAATGTATTGTTATAAAATCTTAACCAGCTCAGTTGCCAAAGAAAGAGGAATTCTGATAGGTTGAATTCTCTACTTAACTGAAAATGAATCAGAAGGACATTTTTTTTGGTTTCAGTTTTGTTGCTAAAGAGTTCCAAATTCATATTTCTTGCATCTTTCTCTTAAAATGTTCTGATGTAATTTTTAATTGCATTCTTTGGTAAGTGAGACTCTTGCTGGGGCAGTGTGTCATAATTCTGAACAGTAATTTTCAGTGTATAATGCTAGAGGTATAAATGATAAAGTGGATAGGGATAAATGTACCCTGACCCCTGGACCAGAGATTTCCAAACTCTATAATGGCCACATATTCCTGAGGCACGACTGACTTGATAAGCCCTGTCTTCTTCCAATATGTCCTACGGTTTAAGCATATGCAGTCCTCTAATGAATAATGAATTATTAATTCATTTATAAGTGCTACTGAATTCATTGTAACATGGTCATTACAGTTTTCCTTAGAAAAACTGGCTAGAAGTATAACTTCTATTATGTGGAGAGAATAGTCAATAATATTTTTACATGATGATGAGCTGATATTTATTGACTGTTAACCGCAGATCAGATACTTTTCTAAACACTTTACCTGTATTATCTCATGTAAGTTCTCATTAACTATGACATCGGTAGTTGGTAGTTTAATTTCCATTTTACAAGTAGAGAAACCAAGGCACAGAGAGATGAATTATCTGGTCCAAGTGCATATAGCTATATATTGGTCATTAATGAGATGTTAAAAAAAAATAGGTCTTCCTTATTGAAAAACTGGGGATATGCTGCTCTAGATGACAGCACACATTAAAAAATATCCTTGGAAGACTTTGTTTTGGTCATTTGTCAGTTGCTAAAGTTCAAGGTGAGATCAGAAGTCTGGTTGGTAATATGTAGTAATTGGGCTCAGGTTAGCCATGGTTTATTCCGAGTGGGTATGAGAGAGGTCTGTTTATTGGTCTCCAAGGCAATCAGGAGATGTATGTTGATGGGAGACATAACTGTGTCAGCTGGAGTGCATCTGCTTAGTATTCCTTGAGGATACCTGCTTTAGCCCTGTTTGAGGTATTCAGCACTGCAGCAGTCATAGTCTCTGTGGCCTCAGCAGAATCCAGGCGCTTGTTTGCCAGGCAGACCTGAAATAACTGTTATTTATTTATAGCCTCTGGCATTGTCTGAAACATGCTGCAACACAACTAGCTTAACAACTTCAAGTTAATGTAAACAATCTGAAAATGAAAGCACCAGGTGCTGAATTGCAGTTATGGCCAGGCAAAGGAGAAGGATGGGAAGAAATAAAGGCACAGGCCATACACAGACTGCAGGGTCCATGAGCCATTCCTTAGGGGAAGTTGACAATGACTGGTTGTTGTTGGGTGCTTGATGCTATGAAGGGTGTCTTTTGTAAGTTTGTGCTGCTCACCATTTGGACATGACATTTATAAGGGAGGGGAGTCAGACTAAGAGACAGATTTTTATGACAGAATATTCCACTCAGAATTTGAGCCCCTGTTCGAAACTCTGTAATGCACTCACAGCAAGTGCCAGTCCTTGAAATGGCCTTCCTGATCTGCTGTCCTGCTTTCTCTCTGAGTGCATCTCCTACCACTCTATTCTTTACTTACTCCATTCCAGTCACAGGGCCACTTCCTTGATGTTCCTTGAACATACCTTGCAAGCCTTCACCTCGGTCCTTTACTCGCTGTTCCCTTGGCCTGAAACTGGCATGTCTTACTCTCTGTTTCCTTCAGATGTTTGCTCAGAGGTCACCTTATCAAAGAGCTATTCCTGACCATGTATTCCAGTTATCTGTTGCTCCATATCAAACTACCCTAAAACATAGTGACCTTAAGCAGCATTTTTATTATAGCTCACAATTTTGTGGGTGAGGAATTTGGGCAGGGCTTGGCTCGAAGAATCTATTGAAATTGATATTGACAGAGGTAATTCAGGGCTATTTAGTGGGTAAATGGGCTTGGAGGGAGGCTTCATTCACATGCCTGGCACTTTGGCAGGGATGATGGAAGGCTGGTCTCAACTAGGATGGTTTTCCAGTGTATTAGTTATCTCTTGCTGTGTAACAAAGTACCCCAAAACATAGTGGCTTAAAATAACAAACATTGTTATCTCAAAGTTTCTGTGAGTCAGAAGTCTAGGTGGAACTTAGCTGAGTCCTCTGGCTCAGGGTTTCTCACATGAAAGGCAATCAAGGTGTTTTCTGGGGTTGTAGTTACCTTGTCTTGCCTGGGGAAGAAGCAGAATCCAAACTCATGCAGCTGTTAGCAGGTCTCAAGTCCTTGCTGGTTGTTGGTCAGAGATATTAGTTCCTTGCTATGTGGGCCTCTCTGTAGGTTGACCACAGCAGCACAACATGGCAACTTGCATTCCCCGGAGTGAGAGATCTGGTGCAGGGCAAGGGTGGCAGTGGGTATGAGATTGATCAAGCAAGACAGAAGACGTTGGTTTTTGGAACCTAATGGGTGGATGTGACATTTCAACATGTTTGTGGTATTTATTCTCTTGGTTAGAAGTGAGTCACTAGGTCCAGCCCATACTCAAAGGGAAGGGAATGCACAAGGATATGAATGTTAGGAAGTTGGGATCATTGGGAGCCAGTTTAGATGCTGTCTACTACAACCGGAGTGTCTATGCATGACTTCTCCCATGTGATGCTCTCAACAGCTCCCAGAAAGACTGTTCCAAGAGACCTGGGTAGGAGCCACAAGGATTGTTATGTTCTAGCTGCACAAGTCTCAGAAAATCACTTTCACTAGATCCTATTATTGAAGAAAGTCATCAAGGCTAGCACAGGTTCAAGGGTAAGGGAATCAGACTCAACATCTTAATGTAAGGAGTGGCAAAGAATTTGCAGTCATCCTTCACTTACCGTAATACTCTGTATAACATAGCATGCCTCGCCCCACCACACAGCAATTATATTCCTTAGGCCTTTTATTTTTTCTCCATAGCATTGTATTTTTAAAAATTTGTTCACTGTCTGTCTCTAATAATTAGACAGTGAGCTCCCTGAGGTCAGGGAATTTGCCCTTTTGTTCACTGATATAACTCTGGAATTTACAATAGTACCTGGTACATACCAGGTTTTCAGTAAATATTTAGTACAATTATATGGGCCTACCAGGCCTTACATGATCTACTCTATTTCTCCAGTCCTTTCCTCTAGGTTAATATTCTCTAGCCAGACTTACTTTTTTTTTTTTTTTGGTTGTCGTTATTGTTCCTAAAGCATGCAAGGTTTATTCCTGTCTCACAGGCTTTGTACCAGATATCTCAGCTTTTACTTGATTTCCAAATGACTGGGTACTTTTTGGCATTTGGGTCTAAGTTTAAGTGTGATGCTTCAGGGAGAACTTCTGTATTATTAAGTCCCTGGTCATCATTTTCTGATATATCATCTAGTTTTATTTTCTTCATTGTACTTACAGCTAATACATTCTGGTACATTGTCTGTTTTCTCCAAAGCTCTATTTTTTAGCACCTAGAACAGTGTCTGGCTAACTGTAAGCCCTCAATATAGTTTTGTTGAATAAAACAAATCTATTGGTAATTAGTGTATGATAATGCTAGTTTTCTTCTTAATATTTTTTTCTTATAAAATTTAGCTCAGATTCAGTGCCTGTAAGTCTTCCTTGCTGGCATCGCTTGCCCCTGTCTTTTATGACTGTTATCATGAAATCACTGAATGTCATTACACCACTTTTCTTAGTGACAGTACAATATCTACCCAAGATGGGCCTAATGACCTGGAAGTAATTGCAAGAGTGTACCAACAGAGTTGCCAGTTGGCCAACAGGGCTGACAACAGAGCCTTGTCCCCATGGCAACAAATCTGTTCCTGTACTTGATTTTAGACCTATCATGTGAATTGATAATTAAAAAACTTGGGAGGGCTTGGGAAAAAAACACCTGGAGACTAAGATCCTTTTAGAAAGTGCATGTCCAACATTGTGGAGGTAGAATAGAGAGAAACACTGAGTGCATTTGTGGGCTACATTTTGAACCTAGCAAATTTTCAGGACGTAGGGATATCTTCTTGCTTTAAAATCTGTACTCTTCTCTGTCCCCTTTTTCTCCCCAGCTTCAAAGCCATTTATTTTCTATAGACAATAAAATAACAGTCCCTCTGTCACTCTGAAATTTAGGAGAAAGGGATGAGCTCAGCATCAGTGGGAAGTTTTTGCTTCATTGCATGGGCTCATCCAAATGACTGTGGAGCTAGTGGTGAGGTGAAAGAACAGAGGTCAGTGGAATTCAGGAGTCTCATGCCTGTTCATCTTTGACAATGTAGAAGCATGACGATTTCAACCTGGTCTGTTTTAGTCCATTATATGTCCCTCGACTGACCCAAATACTTCCTTTTTTTTTTTAAATTTAATTAATTAATTTATTTATTTTGGGCTGTGTCGCTGTGTTGGGTCTTCATAGCTGTGTGTGGGCTTTCTCTAGTTGCGGCGAGTGGGGGCTACTCTTCGTCGGGGTGCGCGGGCTTCTCATTGTGGTGGCTTCTCTTGTTGTGGAGCACGGGCTCTAGGCGCATGGGCTTCAGTAGTTGTGGCTCGTGGGCTGTAGAGCGCAGGCTCAGTAGTTGTGGCACATGGGCTTAGTTGCTCCGCAGCATGTGGGATCTTCCCGAACCAGGGCTCGAACCCGTGTCTCCTGCATTGGCAGGCGGATTCTTAACCACTGCGCCACCAGGGAAGCCCCCCAAATGCCTCCTTAAGCATACATTTCTAGTACCAATATCAACCAGCAAATCATACATGTTGAAAAATAACTGTTTAAATCACAACTAATTTTCCCAAAATGAGAAGATTAAATGACAGGAAGAATTTGGTGGATCAAAGATAATAGTTCATGAATTCCAGGCTCAGGTCACTGGATTCTGTTTAGTTGTGTCCTTTCTCCAGTGAGAATCAGAGTATTTTTAGGGTAGGTTATTTGAAGAGAGAGCTCTCTGAATTAGGAACTTGTCTAGTGCTTTTTCTGTACAATGACAGAGCCTCACACACACACACACACACACACACACACACACACAAAATACATGTATGTTTACACACGTAGGGAAACCGGTCATGTCTTTTATGAACACGGTAACCAATATCATAAGGTTTTTTAATGGGAGATGAACATAGTCCTGAACCCTTGTGCTTCAGGTTCAAAGTCAAAAAGGTTAGTAGCTCCCACAGGTGGAAAGGTTTTGACTTTAGTTATATACTAATAGGTGAATAGTGCCAGAAGTTATTTAGAATTGCCTTTCAAATTTATCTTGTCATTTGCTAACAATAGCTTTTCATCTTTTTCAAGAAGGTAATAAATCCTTTTTTTTTTAAAATAAATTTATTTATTTGGCTGTGTTGGGTCTTCGTTTCTGTGTGAGGGTGTTCTCTAGTTGCAGCAAGGGGGGGCCACTTTTCATCGTGGTGCGCGGGCCTCTCACTGTCGTGGCCTCTCTTGTTGCGGAGCACAGGCTCCAGACGCACCGCTCAGTAGCTGTGGCTCATGGGCCCAGTTGCTCCACGGCATATGGGATCTTCCCAGACCAGGGCTCGAACCTGTGTCCCCTGCATTGGCAGGCAGATTCTCAACCACTGCGCCACCAGGGAAGCCCTGGAAGGTAATAAATCTTTTTTTCTCCTGGTCCTTCTCATTTCTAACTTCCAATCTCCTGCTGAAATGTTTCTTTAAAGCCTGTCTGAAAATGGACAAATCGTAGGATGCCTCTTAGAAGGCAATGAGCTCCTCATGTAAAAGTCACTGAAACAGGAGTTGTAAGTCTTTTGTTCTAGATTCCCCAGCTCTAACTTTTGGTGACTTTTGGCAACTCATTAAAGCAGACTTATTTTCTTTCACATTAATGTATTGTAGAAGTTATTGTGAGGTTAAAAGAAGAGGTATGTGAGAAAGTGTTTTGAAAATATAAAATGCCAGAGGAATATAGGTACTATTATTTGTGTGTAGGTATATTTAATGTATATTAGGTATATTAAGGTGTAATGTCTGATGATAGATACAGGTAGGTATATTTAAGGTATATTAAGGTGTCATGTCTGATGATAGATATAGCTAACTAGTACTGTTGGATACACAGAAATGAGACCCTATATAAAAAAAGATGCCATCTTTTCCAAAATGGAATTTACTGTGTATACTACTAACTGTTCTGTATAACCCAGTGTTTTAAGTGCTATATTCAAAGTTAAAAAAAGAATATAACAAAAGAAGAAGGCAGACAGATCTAGACTGTTTGGATGTATTGGAAAATGTTTCCTGAGTGGAAGTTGGTAGTAGAGAATTATGTTTAGATTAAGAGAAATGTCAGTAATGGTCTTATACTACATTGTAAATTCCCTGAGGACAGGGTCCAAGTTGTTTCACTGTTGTATTTCAGTGCCCTGAAAGATAGCAGGTGCTTAACTGATGTTTGAGAATGAAAGAATTAAGTGTAATTAAGGAGTGTCCACTGAAATGAAAGCGCACAGTGTAAAATTGTGAGTTAACTTTTGTTCAGGGGCCTCACTGAGGATGATAACCCAGAAGACAGCCTCTCAGATACCTTTGAAGAACTGCTCCAAAGAGGGAAGGGATGAGCCCAGTTATATATGAACTTTTTTTTTGCTGGGAAAATACGTGGTCAAGCATAAAAATATTACTGCTAATCACAAAGAATAGACGTTTTAAGTTAATGATTTTAGTGCTCTTAGGTGCAAGAATCTGGGGGTCATTGAAAATTTTCCTTAGATATGTATCTTACTATCTAAGGACCAGTATATCCACAGCACAGACTACTTCCTGTTTTTCTCCATCCTGAATTCCCCTCAGGGTGCACTGTGGGTGGGCGAGTGCAGTGGCTAATGGCTTGATCCCTGCAGAACTGGAAGGGTAGGGAACATTTTTCTCTTCATAGAAGCAACTAATATTTTGAGGTATCTGAAATGTAGGAAGAGTTAAGGGCTGTTTTATAGACGAAGTTAGAAAGGAAGATGGATACTATGTCAAAGCTTCTGAAAAACCTTGGTTTCCTTTTATTCCATCCATTTTAATTAAGACATTTTGATAATGCTTATAATGGTGAAATGATAATAATAACACCCACACAACGTATGAGGTAGCTTCTACATTTTCCATTTCACAAGTGAGTGTAATGAGACTTTGAGAGGTTAAGTATTTTGCGTGAAGCTACAAAGCTGGTAATAGCAAATCTTTAATAGAAGGGAGACAGAAACAGAGGCTATGGTAATTCATCCGTATGTATCACTTTCACGCTGAGGGGCCTTTAGATCTTCTCTGTGTCTTCTGGATGATTTTGCACGGTGGTCTGCTAAGTGAGTGAAACATGGTTGTATTAAACTTTGAACACAGACTCCCTCTGAATCACAAAGATGACCACGATTGGGATGTCAGATTCCAACTTAATTTAATATCCATCTCTCCAATTTTAGTTTAAATACAAAGGAAAAAAAGTGATCCTTGAGGTCATTTCTGGATTACATCACATTGCCTTTAATTATCTTAGTCTAAAATTCTCAGAAAATGAGGAGAAGCAAGATTCTGATTAAAATCCCTATTCTTTCATGCCAGGAGCTTTCGAGGAGTAAAGGAGACACTTCCCCTCCTCCTGTCTTATTGATCATCCACCAAAATAGAATGCTGACATCATATGTGCATCTGTTCATTTCATGATCAGCGTCATCACCTTCATGCAGTCCTAACTCGTGTCTATTTAGGGCTTTACTCTATAGCAGGGATTCTGCTAAGCACTTGGAATATGTTACATGCTTATGTGCACACAGCGGCCTAGGAGGTTACAGATCCCGGGAAGAGACTGGCATTTATACAGAGATCCTCTGTAGGTTAGATTGTGAGCCTGAGTTAATTAGTCAAGGATGCAAAGTCTTTGTGTAAGTGAGGTGTATGCTGAGAGAAAGCAGGACCAGTTTCAGCATATCTTAGCATAATTCCTATGTGTTCCAGAGACCTTAACAGGAGATCACCCAGAACTACTGATAAGCTTTTGGCAGACCTGAGATCATCATTTTTGCCATGCCACAGTCATTTTTTGTGTCAATTCAGAAAGTTGCACAAACTATGTTCCCTTTTAAGGGAATCTTTCCAATAATGAGACACTCATGATTCTGAAACCAAACTTAGTAATATCAAATCTGTATCCTTAACTGGAAACAGAAAGTAGATTTATAGCTTCCTCTAGTTTTCTTGAACTACATAAATCCATTTCCCTGAAGTCTACTTCAACTCTGGTTTAATAATTTTTTTTTTTTTTTTTTTTTTTTTGTGGTACGCGGGCCTCTCACTGTTGTGGCCTCTCCGGTCGCGGAGCACAGGCTCCGGACGCGCAGGCTCAGCGGCCATGGCTCATGGGCCCAGCCTCTCCGCGGCATGTGGGATCTTCCCGGACCGGGGCACGAACCCGTGTCCCCTGCATCGGCAGGCAGACTCTCAACCACTGCACCACCAGGGAAGCCCTGGTTTAATTATCTTTTATCTGAGTGGTTCTGATACTAAATTCATATGAAGACTATGAAAACAAATCCATTTTCTTACAGCTAAATATTATTATTATTCTCACTTTAAGATGAGGAAATTGAGACTCAGAGATTAGGGAATATGCACAAGGTCTTACAGATAGTAATGACAGAGTTTTGGTTTTGAAACTGGCCTGAGCTCTTAACAATTACACTATTCTGTCTAGTTTTTAAAGGAAATTATGCCTGGGCTTATCCTATATTGTTTTGTGGGATTAGTTAGTTGTGTAGCTCTTGATGTAACATTCGAGGAGGATGAAAGAAATTATGTAAAATGTAAAATCCCTGTATGAATTTGGATTTCCTGTAATCACTGCTCATGTATGAATAAAACAACAGACTATCAGAGAATCATTGTAATTTCCTCATCTTTTATTTAAAAATCCTGTTTTTATCCATTTTATCTTGAATGGTGTGAGGTATTTGTATGGCTAATATGTGGTTTATGAAAGGAAAAGACAGGGACCTCATTTTTTATTTGGATGATTATATGCAGCAGATGTGTGTGTCCAAGATGGTTAAAAGCAAGGGCAGAGAAGTAGAAGCAAAAGGGAATGAAAGTATATGGCATCTGCAGAAATTCTGTAAAAAGTGCCTGAAAAGTTCTTTTTTGCTTTTCCCCCCAATCTTTGCCTTGCCCAGTCTTCAAAGACTTCTTTGAGCACAAACCTTGACAAAGGCTTCTCTGACCATTTCAGATCTCAGTAGTATGGGACTTCTTGCATGAATTCACAATGAGATTAGACCTGTATAATACGAATTATTTTCCATTACATTCCTCAACATTTATTTGATTCTAAGTTATTGAAGAAGAGACTCATAGTTCTTATGAGGGATGGTAACCTGAATTATATTATACCTTGATTTTAAGGTATACCCTATTTGATTTTTTATAAATTTATTTATTTATGGCTGCGTTGGGTCTTCGTTGCTGTGCGCGGGCTTTCTCTAGTAGCGGCGAGCGGGGGCTACCCTTTGTTGCGGTGCGCAGGCTTCTCATGCGGTAGTTTCTCTTGTTGCAGAGCTCTAGGCATGTAGGCTTCAGTAGTTGTGGCTCACAGGCTCAGTGGTTGTGGCTTGCGGGCTTAGTTGCTCCGCGGCATGTGTGATCTTCCCGGACCAGGGCTCGAACCCGTGTCCCCTGCATTGGCAGACAGATTCTTAACCACTGCGCCACCAGGAAAGTCCCAAGATGCACCCTACTTTTAGACATGTGAAGATTTTTAAAACCATTGAAAGTTAGAATCTAAAAAAGGAAGCAAATAGGTATTTATCAGTGTGCTTTAAAAAAAAGTTTTTAAAACTGAAAAAAAATCTATATCTTTTTTCTATAGACTTTATTATATTTATCAAAATCAGGGATTAATATATTTTAAGGCTTGTAGTACCTAGTACTAGTGCTGAATACATGTACCCCCTTTTTTGGGTGGGGATAGTAGCTTTATCAAGATATAATTTACATACCATACAATTTGCCCATTTAAACTATACAGTTCAATGGTATTTACTATATTCACAGAGTTGTGCAAGCATCACAACCACAATTTTAGAACATTTTTGTCACCCCCCAAAAGAAACCCTATTCCCTTTAGCTGTTATTCTCCAATCCCCGCAACTCTCCTCATCCCAAGGCAGTCTTTAACTTTCTGTCTCTATAGATTTGCCTATTCTGAACACTTCATAAAATAATATGTGGTCTTTTGTAACTGTATTATTTCACTTAGCATAATGTTTTCAGTGTTAATCCATGTTGAAGAATGTATCAGGATTTCATTTCTTTTTGTTGCTGAATAATATTGCATCTCATGGGTGTACCACATTTTGTTTATCCATATATACCACATATTATGCCACATATTAATGAACATTTAGGTTGTTTCTGCATTTTGCCTATTATTAATAATGCTGTATTTGTTTCTGTTTGGATATATGTGTTCATTTCCTTTCAGTATAAACCTAGGAGTGAAATTGCTTGGTAAAACAGTAATTCTGTGTTTAAGTTTTTGATGATTTGACAAACTGATTTCCAAAGCAGCTGCACCATTTTACATTCCCCCAAGCAATGTGTAGTGGTTCCAAGTTTTCTGCATCTTTATGAACTCCTGTTGTTATCTGACTTTTTGTTTCGAGCCGTACTAGTGGGGGTGAAGTGGTATCTCATTGCGGTTTTGATTTGCATTTCCTTAATAACTAGTGAAATTGAGCATCTTTTCACATGCTTGTTGGTCATTTGTATATCTTCTTTGGAGAAATGTCTAGTCAGTCCTTTGCTCATTTTGTAATTGGGTTATTATTCTTTTTATTATTGAGTTGTAAGAACTCTTTATGTATTTTAGATACAAGTACCTTGTCAGATATATGATTTGCAGGTAGTTTCTCCCATTCTGTAGGTCATGATTTCACTTTCCTAATACTGTTTTTTTTTCAAGCACAAATGTTTTTAATTTTGATGAAATTCAATTTATCTTTTAAAAATTTTGTTGCTTATGCTTGGTGTCATGCTTTTGAAACTGCTACCAAATCCAAAGCTGATTTCTGGATACTCAGTTCTATTCCTTTAATCTATATATCTATCCTATGCTGGTACCATGCTGTTTTGATTACAGCTGCTTTGTACTAACTTTTAAAATCAGGAAGTATGAGTTCTCCAGCTTTGTTCTTCCTTCTCAGGATGGTTTTGGCTCTTCTGAGTCCCTTGAATTTCCATATGAATTTTAGGATTAGCTTGTCTATTTCTACAAAGAAACTAGTTGGAATTCTATAGAAATTGCAGTGAGTCTGTGTATCAATTTGGAAAGTTTTGCCATCTTAACCATATTAAATCTTCTCAACCGTGATTATGGGATGTCTTTCTGTTCATTTAAAGCCTCTTTAATTTCTTTCAACAATGTTTTGTAGTTTTCAGAGTAGGAATCTAACACTCCTTTTGTTAAATTCATTTCTAAGCAGCACTTTATTCTTTTTGATGTTATTTGTTAAGTGGAACTATTTTCTTAATTTCATTGTTAGATTGTTCATTGCTATAGTCTAGGAATTTTATTGGCTTTTTATATTGATCTTGTATCCTCTAACCTTGTTGAACTCATTTAGTAGTTTTAATAGTAGATTCCTTAGAATTTTCTATGTGTAAGTTCATATCATCTGTAAATATCGTTTTATTTCTTCTTTTCCAGTTTAAGTGCCCTTTATTTCATTTTCTTGTCCTAATGTCCTGACTACAATCCTCAGTAAAATGTTTAGTAGAAGTAAAGAGAGCAAACATTCTTACCTTGTTCCTGATCTTTAGAGAAAAGCACCTAACCTTTCATAATGAAGTTGATGTTAGCTGTGGGTTTTTCATAGATGCCCTTTATCATGTTGAGTGCGTTTTCTTCTATTCCTAGATTGTTGAGTGTTTTTATTATGGAAGGGTGTTGGGTTTTCTGCAAATGCTTTTTCTGCAATTTAGTGACGATTATGTGGTTTTGGTTTTTAATTTTATCGGTTGATATGTTCTATTACATTAATTGATTTTATGCATATTTATCCTTGCCTTCCTGGGATAAAGCCCAGTTGGTCATGGTGTATAATCTTTTTTCATGTTGTTGGGTTTGGTTTGCTAGTATTCTGTTGAAGATTTGTTTGTCAGTATTCACAAGAGATATTGGTCTATGGTCCTTAATGATGTCTTTTCAATTCTTGAAATATTTTGTGGAATTCACCAGTGAAATCATCTATACCTGGGCTTTTCTTTGTAGGTATAGTTTTGATTATTGATTCAATCTCTTTATTGTCATAGTCTACTCATATTTTCTGTTTCGTTTTATAGAGATCATATTTTAGTTAGGTATGTTTTGAGTAAATAAAAACCCACTGACAGATACCTTCTCAGAACCCATAAAATACTTGCTTTTATGTGTGGAGCAGATTAATATATGTCAACTTAAGTTCTTCAAAATATGACCCTTTTTAATATAAATATTTCTGAAGTTTTCTTTATTTCTTTGGTATCACAATTGGTTTTATCTCATATTTTCATATTGCATTTCAATTTACAAATAATTTTCACATTAAAATGTCATTTAATCTCACTAATTATTATTCCTCTTTACAGATAAAAACCAACCCTCAGAAGGTTTATGTGATCAGCCGTGGTCCTAGAGCTAGTGAATCTCATTACTGGGGTTCAAAAATAGGTCCTTTTATTCCATATCCTGTAGTTTCTCCCTTCCCCCCATATTCATAATGGATAGGTTGATTACCAATTTGGACTTAACAATTTCCCAACTTATATTTCAATCTATAATACCACTTTTTTTTTTAAAGAAAACTATGAAGACTGGCCAAAGATACACTGATTTTTCTTCCAGTCTCTCTTACAGCTTCAAACTTTGAAGTTTTGAAAACTCTGAGCTAGGATATTTCTCCTTTTGGCTCTGATAGAATAGCTTGTGTCTTACTAACCCGCAATGCAGAACAATCATAAAGGATAAGTAAAAATATAAAAGGCATAGTAAAGCAACCAAAGCATCCAGGACTTAGGTGTTAAAGATTCTGAAGAAAAGGGTGAGGTAAACCTAACCTTCTCCTCCACTTTTCCTTAAAATTGTTCTGTGGTTCATAAGTAGTATGGGCAGAGAATAGTGGCTCAGAGCTTTTGGCTGTCCCCTCAGGTTGAGTAGATGGAAGATGGAAATCAGGGTTATGAAGGAAGTCAGGACTGCAGAGGCTGAGGTTCTAGAGAGAAGGAAACAGCAAAAACCAAATGGATCTGACATTCTGTGGTTCTTGCCTCATTGAGGCATTTATTGATCCATATTCTGGGCAGGACAGAGGACTAAAAAGCTAAGCAGAAAGGAATGGAGGCTAAAAATCTTGGTGAAGTTTCTACTGGAATCTTGATTTTAGCAATTCAAAAACTGGAGTTCAAGACTTTAGAATTGCTCATTATTAGGTTCAAGAAGATAGATAAGAATATGAGAATTAAACATTAGGATAAATAATAATTAAATGGAAATTCTAGAACTGAAAAATTAAGTAGAAATTATAAACCCAACAGTTTGGTTTAGTAGCAAAAGAGAAAACTAATATACTACATAAAAGAACATTTGAGATGTGTGGGCTAGTACAAAAAGGTCTATCATATGTGTAATGTTCTAAAAGGAGAAGAGAGAATTGAATAAGACAGAAGCAATCTTTAAAGATACAATGGCCAGGAATTTTCCAAATCTGATGAATTACATCAACGTACAGATCTAGGAAGTTTTTCTCTAAACTGCCAGCAGTATAAATTAAAACACACACACACACACACACACATACACACATACAGACACACACATACAGACAGACACACACACATACACACATTCACACATCTCGATTCATGATAGTCTAACCAAAGATAAAGGGAATATATTAAAAAATAGCTAGGAAAAAAAATACACATTAGTTTCAAAGGTATAACAACAAGAGTGATAGATATTTAGCACAAATAATGGAAACCAGAGACATTAAAATGATGTCTTTAAAGTACTAAAAGGAATAACTTCCAACCTGAAAAATCAAAAGTGGAGAAAATAATATTACCAGAAAAATTGGAATTTATCATTAGCAGAAACATGCTAAAAGAACAATTTAGGGGGATTATTCAAGCAGAAGGAAAACGACTCCTTATAAAAGTATGAAGATGCAATAAGTAATGAAGAGCAATGAAAGCAAATGTGTTGATAAATCTAAATGTATACTGACTTACAAAACAATAAATATAATTGGAATCAAAATAGATGACAATTACATAAAAGTCTGGAGAGCAGCAAATGGATTTGAAAAGTTCTAACATCCTTACTTTGCCCTGGTAGTGGCAAAAGTACTACCTTATTAGAATTTAATAGGTTAAACATGGTAGTATCATCTTTAGGGTATTCTTTAAAAAATAATAAAATAAGTATAACTAAAAAGCTAATTGTGGGTGAAAATGGAGTAAAATATGGTTGTTACTTCAAAAGACTATAGGAAAGGAAAAAAGAAAAAGAACAAACATCATGCTCAATATTATGTAACAACCTAAATGGGAAAAGAATTTGAAAAAGAATAGATAAAGGTATATGTATAACTGAATCACTTTGCTGTACACCTGAAACTAATGCAACATTGTTAATCAACTATCCTCCAATATAAAGTAAAAAGTTTTTAAGAAAAGAATAGATTGGGTCATTAGAAAAGAAAGAATAAGGTAGTAGATAAACTCAAATGTATTAATAAAATTAATTTATTAAATGTACGTGGACTACATCACGCAAGTGAAAAATAATGTCAGTCTGGATAAGAAACAAGCCCTGTCTGTATACTACTTATAAGAGGTACACCATAAATATAAGGACAGATAAATGTTGAAATAAAAGGATTTTAAAACAAGATAGAAGAGGCAAACACTGTATAAAAGAATGCTGACATAGTTATACTAACATTAGAAAAAGTAGACTATAAGAAAAAACGTTGCTGGATATACAGAGAAGTTTCATAATTATAAAAGGATCGATCTACGAAAATATAACAGTTGTATTTTGTGTATACAATATCAAAGAAAAACAGTAAAAATCAGCTTCACACAGGATAGTCATCCCTGTCTATGCAAGATATAATAGAAAATTAGTAGAAATATAGAAAAATTTATCAATGCATGACATCTAATTGATATGTGTAAAACACTATACCAACAATTACAGGGTTCATTCATTTCAAATGCACATAAAATAGACCATGTGTTTGTTCCTAAAGCAAACCTTTACAAGTTCCTAAGGTGACGTTTATACAGAGTGTGTTCTTCAACCACATTGAAATTGGCAGAAGATCAAAAACAAAGAGTATCTTTATTTTTTTTTTGCGGTACACGGGCCTCTCACTGTTGTGGCCTCTCCCGTTGCGGAGCGCAGGCTCCGGACGCGCAGGCTCAGCGGCCATGGCTCATGGGCCTAGCCGCTCCGCGGCATGAGGGATCTTCCCGGACTGGGGCATGAACCCGCGACCCCTGCATCGGCAGGTGGACTCTTAACCACTGCGCCACCAGGGAAGCCCCAAAGAGTATCTTTGAAAACGTAACTTACGTTTCTAAATAACCCATGGGTCAAAGAAGAAGTCAAAATAAAATGCAGAAAACATTTCAAAGTAAGTGGTAAAAAGTATTTCTTATTAAAACACATGAGATGTAGCTCCAGGGAAATAGCTAGCCTGAAATATGTATATTACAAAAGAAGAAAAATCTTGAAAAGGCAATAATTTTATCAAATGAAAAAAATGTTGGAAAAAACAGGAAGTAAACTAAAAGAAAAGGAAACAGTAGATAAGAGAAACTAATAAAATAGTAAACTTGTATAGAAAAATCAGTAAAGCCAAAATTTTATTTTCTGAAGAAACTCATATAATTGAAAACTCTTAACGAAGAAAGTACAAATTGCCAGTATCAGCAATGAAGAAAATTAAATCACCTCAGAGCCTATGGACATTTGAAAATATTAAAAAAGATATCATAAAATAACCTTAATAGTAGTTTATAATTTAAGTGAAATGGATAAAGCCCCATAAAAATACAGTTATAAAAAGTGACACAAGAAGAAATAGAAATTCTGAACTGCTCTGTATCAAAGCAAAAAATGGAACCTACAAAAAATAAATCTGCAAATAATAACATATTATAAAAGAGAACATTAGACACATAGAGCTTTACCGCTAAGTTCTTCCAGCAAATTTAAGGAAGAACTATCACCAACCTTACACAAACTTTTCCATAGGATGGAAAATGAGAGAATCCTTCTCAGTTCATTTTATAAAACTAGCATCATGATACCGAAATTTGTCAAGGGCATTACAGGATAGCCCATTTATAGACCAAACCCTTTTATGTTACATAAATGAAAAATGCTATAAATATTAGGAAAACAAAACAAACAATATATAAAGTAGTATACAGCACAGCAAAGTTATGTAGAATTCAAGAATGCAAGCTGTGTGTAATATTTCAAAATCAGTCACTGAACTTCACATTAATAGAATTAAAAAGAAAACAAATGCATGATTATCACAGTAAATGCAAAAAATAGCATTTGATAAAAGTGAATACCTACTCGTGATAAAAACTCATCATAAATAAGGGAAAAAAAAGAACTTCCACAATTTTTTAGAATATAAAAAAGCATATAGTAAACATCTTAATTTAGGATGAATTACTGAAATCTTACCCCCTCAGATCCGGAGTAAAACAAAGATTCCCCTTATGACTACTTTTTATTGAAAGTCTGTTGGGAGTTCTAGCCAGGGCAGTAATGAAAGTAAAATAAATAAAAGGTATATTAAAAAAAGGAAAAAAAGTCATTATTTACAAATATGATTGTATGCTTAGAATATCCAAAAGAGTGCAGGTAAACCATTAGAATTAATCAGTAGGCTTAGCAGATTCTCAGAAATCACATTCAACACACATGTACACACACACATTTCTTAATATTAGCAATATAAAGTCAGAAAATAAAATTTGAAGCTATACCAAGCACAATAGCAAAGCAAAGCAAAAACTAGGAATAGGCCTATTAAATGATGTATAGTTACCATACACAGACAAAAACAAAAGGTTATTGAGAGAAATTAAAGACTTCAGTAAGGAGAGGGAACTACCATATTAACAGAATGAAAGATGCAGTTTTGCAGAGATGTCAGTTCTCACCAAAATAACCTATTTGCAATGCAATTTCAGTCAAGATCCCTTCAAGTTTTGTTTTCTTGTGGAAATTCACAAATGATTCTTAAGTGTATTGGAATATGTGGAGTATGTGGAAACACAAAGGACCAAAATAGCCAATGAATTATTGCATGAGAACAAAATTGGAGGACTTATTCCACCAGCTTTGAGATTTATAAAGCTATACAATTAAATGGTGTGCTGTTGACACAGGGGTAGACAAATAGAATAGGTCAGAAATAGACCCACAGGGGCTTCCCTGGTGACGCAGTGGTTAACAGTCTGCCTGCCAATGTAGGGGACACGGGTTCGGTCCCTGGCCCGGGAAGATCCCACATGCTGTGGAGCAGCTAAGCCCGGCTACCACAACTACTGAGCCTGCGCTCTAGAGCCCGTGAGCCACAACAAGAGAAGCCACCGCAATGAGAAGCCTGCGCACCGAAACAAAGAGTAGCCCCCTCTCACCAGCGCACAGCAACGAAGACCCAACACGACCAAAAATAAAAACAAACAAATAAATAAATTTTTTAAAAAAGAAATAGACCCACATATATAGGAATGATTGAGTTATGAAAAAGATGTCACTGCAGTAAATTGAGGATAAACAGTAACAGTGGTATTTCCAATACAAGGTGCCAGATCAATCGTATATCTAATGGAAAATAATGACTTTAATCCCTATTGACACCATATACAAAAATACATTTGGATTGTTGACGCAGTTTGAAAGGAAAAAATATATTCTAGAAGATAGCATAGTTCAGTCTCTGAACGTAAGAGAGGAAAAGATTTCTTGAATAAAACACAAAAAGCACTAGGCATATAGAAAAAAAATTATTGGTGAATTGAATTTCTTTAAAATTAAGAACCACTTAAGTACCCAAGAGAGTGAAAAAGCAAGCCACAGAATACAAATTATTTGCAATATATGTATCTCATAAGAGATTTACATCTAGCATAAATTTAAAAAAGACGAATCAATCGAATAATGGCCAAATGACTTCAACAGGCATTTTACAAATGACCAGTAAATATGGAAGTGTGCTCAATTTTATTAGTCATCAGGGGAGTACAAATTAAAATTACAATGAAAAGCCACTACGTACCCACCAGATTGCTAAAGTGAAAAAGACCGACAGTGTCCAGTGCTATCAAGGATGGAGAGCGACTGAAACCCTCATACGCTGCTGGTGGATATGGTTGTTTTGGAAAACTGTGACCAATTGCACAAATACATCTAATCCTATCAGAGATGCATATGTATGTTCACCAAAAAAATGTATAAAAATGGTCATAGAAGCACTACAGCAGTACCCCCTTATCTGCAGGGGATGTGTTTTAAGACCCCCAGTGGATTCTTGAAACCATGGATAGTACCAAACCCTATATATACTGTTTTGTCCTTACATACATACTTATGATGAAGTTTCATTTATAAATTAGGTGCACTAAGAGATTAATAATGAGAATAAAATAGAACAATTTTAACAATATACTATAATAAAAGTTATGTGAATATGGTCTTTCTCTCTCAAAATATCTTGGACAAATTTAATACCTTTTCCATCTTAACTAAGCACTTACCTCATACTGGGGCCATGACTTTTGCAGTTGAGGTTCAACAGCAAAACTAACATGAATTTCTTTTTCCTTCTTCACAATTTCATGGATAGAAGGTTCGTTTCTATGGTAGAGCTTGTCAACCTCAGCATATTATTTTTTTCTTTGCTTATTAAGTTGAGAACTTTCGCCTGTTTACTTAAAGGAAGCACCTTAGGGCTTCTGTTTGGTAGATCCAAATTGCCAGCATCACTGCTCTTGCACTTTGGAGCCGTTATTAAATAAAATAAGGGTGGCTTGAACACAAGTACTGCAGTACCGCGACAGTTGATCTGAGACCCCCTAAGTGACTTATGGGTGGGATAAGCTGGGCAAAGCGGTGATTCATGTCCTGGGCAGTATGGCACAGGCCACTGTGAGATTTTAGCATGTTATTCAGAATGGCACACAATGTAAAGCTTATGAATTGTTTATTTCTGGAATTTTCCATGTACTATTTTCAGGCTGAGGTTGAGCCTGGGTAACTGAACCCACAGAAAGCAAAACTGCGGATAAAGGGCTCTACTGTATTTGTGATCACACCCCAAACTAGAAAAATCCGCAAAGTTCATCAATGGGAAAATGGATAAATTGTTGTATATTTATAAAATATGCTTATGTACAGCAATGGCAATGAACAAAATACCCCTCTGTGCAGCAGAATGGATGAATCTCAAGCAGAATGTTTTGTGAATAAAGCCAGATACGAAATAGTAAACACTATATGAGACTATTTGTGTACATTTCAGTAAGATGTAAATTAGTCTTTGGTGTTAGAATTAAAATAGTGGTTATATTGGGGGAGGAAATAACTTGGGAAGGAACACAAGGGAGGCTTCTGGGGTATGGTATGGTATGAGTAAGTTTTTATTTCTTGAGCTGGGAGGTGTTTACATGGGTACGTTTACTTTAAAAAATTCCTTAAGCTGTACATTAATGATTTGTGCACTTTTCTGTATCTATTATGCGTCAATCAACATTTAAAAGCTATAAGGACCTTTTTCTTTTAAAGCTCTTGGGTGAAGCTAAAGGAAAAATCTTTATTAAGAGTCAGACTGCCTAAATGTCATAAGATGTGTTGAGGCTTCCACTTAACAGATGCTTTGGTTCAGTGGCCTGTCCATTCCATTATCATGTGGCCTTTCTGAACCTACCTTAGTGACCTTTGCTCAGGTGACTTAATCTTCTTAAGAAGTAGTTTCTTTAAGTATAGATTTTACTTCCATATTTAAAGCAACTGTGCTGAACAAAATAGATGGATTAATTGATGCTTTAAAATCCTATAAAAATGCTAAATCCCAGCAAATGAAATTTACATCTTAAACAATCAGTTTTCACAGGCGAGTGTATAAGCTCAGGAAGAAACAGCCTGGCAAATTCATCTGGTGTTCTGTATAAATACAATTTTAAACTACCTCCCGTTTTTTCATGCTATGCCATCTGCCAAATGGCTCTTGGAATGGAATTTTAATCTCTAATTGCAAATACAGGGATTAAAAAGGTTACATTCAAAATGTGCTGAGAGACCAACTAACAATTCAGAAAGAAAAAAAAAGTCTCTATCTGCAGGTTTTTCTGGCATAGATGTTTTCTGGAAATGATAACCTGACACCAGGTCTTTCACAGTCAGAAGTGGAAAAGGAAAATAAAGCTGCTCCAATTGGGAGCTGTCTGAACTGTCTGGACCTTGTATAAACTCCAGCTGCTTTTGACTGTGGAATCAGAGCAGGCATGGGTAACTTTACTCTTTGATTTTCTTAGAAGTGAGAGCATTATTTTAGCTGTCATTTAAACAATTAAAACAAAGAAAAGAGAATATACCACACTCTTTGCTTTGGGGGTACCTGGCGTAGACTCACTGAAATGAAGACATAGAAAAAGTCACAATTGGATATGGTAGATTCTGGACACAAAAAGCAGAAAATTCTACAAACAAATGACAAACTGATACCCATGCTTGTAAATTGGGTAGAAATTTATGAAACGATTTCCAATTATTTTTAGTTTTAAGGTGTTTAATATATAGATATCAATTCTCTTCCCTTCTAAACTTTCTCTTATTATTTCTTTACCAGGCCTCTGCTCCTGTGTATAGTAATACATTAAAATATGCATGCCGTACTTCTATCCTCCTCTGTGACCTTGTGTGTATGGTATGTCTTTCTTGGATTGCCCTTTGGACAACCAAGTCAAATCCTTTTCTATAATGACTTGACAAAGTGGATGGTCATTATGGAATAAGAATTTGTACACTTTTGAACTCTATCATAGAAACTTGCACTTGATTTTATTGTCCTTCAGTTGCTCTATATGTGTATATTTTGTCTACTTAACTCCAGATGAAGGACCATGACTTCTTGTTTATGTTCCCTAATGAAAGAGAGATTATAGGGGACTTATAAAAGTCTTCAAAAAAATCAGAAGAAGGGCTATTTACGTGGTATAGTACAAAAATTTTTGAAATATGAAAGATTATTTTTATAAATACATTGTAATTCCTCAGATTTTTTGACTTTTTTGAGTGTGACATACACACATATACATACATACATATCTATGTATATATGCAAATTGTCACCCTATAATGAACTATTCGTAATGTATGGGCATATTTCCTAACATGTATTTTCCTCCCTTCCTTCCTTCCTAAAATGACCTAGAAAACCCAATGAAATTAACATTAGATGGTTTAAAACAGCTGAAATGGGAAAATATGGAAGAAGCTCAGGCTAGAACAGCTGTGGTGAATCAACAGTAATCTTGCCTCTGAATATTAGCTGTGGTATAGACCAATTAATGAAACTTAATCAAAGCTTCTTCTTGGTAAAGGGGGAATGAGGGAAAATAGACTTCCAAAACATGTACAGCATAAATATTCTTTCAATGTGTCCCTAGCAGTTCAGAATAGTGATAGACAGTAGGAAAAGCAAGGATGGAATGCTGTGTCCACCATGATGTGAGCTTTAGTCTCTCCCATCCACAAGAGTTGACTCCAGCTGAGGAATATGATTTCCCTTTTGAAATCCAAATATTATTTAAAATTAAATGAAGAATCCCTCCAAAAGTCTAATTTGAAGCAAGGAGTACAATGTGAAAAAGTAGCTGTGAACTCAATAGGGGTGTGGTACGCTACTTTATGTGACTTTGTTTAAAGAAAAAACAAACCTCCAAAATCCTTAATTCTCACTCCCCCAAACCTATAAATCTCTCCCCCTCCCAATTTTTCATGGTTTATTTGTGAAAGAGAATGAAAAAATTAAAATAGCCTTTCAAACTCTGTCATCTCTAATCAAACAAGACAGTGACAAAGATGTCAGTGAACCTTGGTAACAGCTCTTGCTTTCCAATGCAGAATCATTTCCACATAATGCCACAAACCCTAATGATCATCCCGAGTATCTGCTTGGGCAAGAGAGACCACTTTATCCTTGGGATCATGAACTTTCATCTTTCTGTCTCTGACTAGGTTCACTGATCCGCCATTCGTTCTTCTAGCATTTCCTCAGTAGACACATTGCAATGGTATGTGGCTCTCCTTTTCCAGTCCTTTTTTTCTTGGTAGGACCACATCTTCTCCTCCTTGGACAACAAAAATGCACCCAGGGAGATTAGCTTTTTTTTTTTTCACAGGTGAATTAACTCCCCAGTTGGATGTAGCATTCAGTTAACAAAATAATCATTGCTTCCTAAAATATCTTTCGAGTGTCTTATGTAAAGAAGTAATTATTCATGGTGCTTGTTAAAGAACACTAAGGCAGACTTTATTTAGGACTATCATGAAAGGGGTAGGGACTACTGCAGTGGGGTTTTCTAGGAGCAGGGAGAGATTGAACTCACTGCAGTGGGGTTTGTAGTAGGGGGAGAAACTGGGCTGCATTCTGAATATAACAAGGAAAAATGGGAATTTATAGCCAAGAAGCAGGGTGGAAAATGACTAAGGAAACAGGGGTAAGGAGGAATTCTGGCCAAACCTACCTAATAGGATTCTTTTTTTTGTTGTTTTTTTTTTTGTGGTATGTGGGCCTCTCACTGTTGTGGCCTCTCCCGTTGCGGAGCACAGGCTCCGGACGTGCAGGCTCAGCGGCTATGGCTCACGGGCCCAGCCGCTCCGCGGCACGTGGGATCTTCCCGGATTGGGGCACGAACCCGTGTCCTCTGCATCGGCAGGCGGACTCTCAACCACTGCGCCACCAGGGAAGCCCCCTAATAGGATTCTTACTAAAGGCAAGCCAGGGTGATCAGACATCACCTGAGGGGACAGTAGGGATGAGAAAAGTGATCGGATATCAAGAATGGAGGATTCTGGCTAAATTTGACTTGACAGGAATCTTGCTAAAATGGGCTCTTAAGGACATGCCTCAGGCCAGGACCTAGACAAAAAGAGCTGAACGAAACCTGACTGGAGTTTGGTCAAGGAGAGAGTCTTTGTCACTTACCACCTTAACCCAGGAGCAGATAAACTTGAATTTGAGCAGGAGTGGAGTGTGACTGGTAAGGGGTAGACATGCAGATTTCCAACTTCTGCACCTCCTTTCTTTCGTCCATGGCAGTCACTTCTGTGCATGACCAGACATTTTCTGTTTTCTTCAACCAGTCTGCATGAAACCATAAAAGGTTTCATGCCTAAATCTATAAAAATTCCTGACTCTCACAAGCCTGTAATCTATACAAGACGTGTTGCAACTAAGATCGTTTCTTATTCTGTGATGATTTTAAAGTTCTAACAATAATCACTGACTTACCCCTAAATATCTAATATGTGCACGTGCAATGTCATTTGCAGACTGTATATCAACTTTATTATTTATTTATTTTTTTAACCAAAAACTGCTATTCATCTTGGGAGTTGTCAAGACAGCCAAACAACATACTTTGCAAGGGAAACTTTAAAAATAATCTGCGGAGCAATTCTCGTGGTAATGCTCATCTCCTTCAAGGAAATCACAAAACACTTATAATTAGCACTTATTATTGAGTGCTAAGGCCAAAATCAAAACAAAATGAAAACACCCCCCCTTCCCCAAAGCAAAAAAAAAAAGAAAGCAAACACAAAGCTCAATGGTGGAGGCACTATTAAAATAATTGTTTGTCTTTAAAAATAAATGGGTCCATCATCGTAGGCTGTTATCAAGTAAATACACCCAGAACTTTATTACCAATATGTTTCCTCTTCATCCAGATTGAATCACTCTTGTTAAAGATCTGACCTGTCGTATGCCTGGGGTGACATCGGAATGGAACATACTGTTAAAGCCAGCTGTCAGCACAGAGAGATGGGGTGTGAAATGGGAGAAATAACAGAAATATTCTCAGTGCCTATTGAATTCTTTGGAAGAATTTGATTGGGTTGCATCATCCTACACCACCTAAGTAAAGAGACTTTGTAAAAGCCACGTGCTTCTGTCCTTCATGAGTCTGTTTGCCAAAGCAAGAGGAGCTAGGATGTTGAAGGAAAGCCTTCAAAGTGATGGAGCATACATGGGAAGGAGAGGAAAGGCCTTGAACTTGCTGTTTCAGGCAGAGGTGATAGGAAAATATGAGTGGTGGAACCCGGAGCAACAGAATATTGAAAGACCGTGTTGAAAGGTTATGGCTCAAAGGATGTTTTCCAAGGGCTTTCATCATTATTAATGGGTGACTGAAATGTGTAAAGGATTTTGTGTGGTTAGTACAAGAGTGAATGTTAGGGTTTGTGGAGAAGAGTCATTTACATATGGAGTTTTCAAATCAGCTACACCAGTGTAACCTGCCAGCTACCAAATCACTTGTTCTTTATTTTCTTCCCAGATCTAAGCACACCTGTCCAGATATGTATACACACACACACACACACACACACACACACACACACATACATACACACACATTCCTGGACAGCTGGAAGTCTTCATAATTTCAATTGATATGGGGTGGTAACACTGGATTTACTGATTTCTGAAATTTTAATTGTTGCTTCTGTGATATGTGTTTAAAATAAGAGTCAGAATTTCTTCTTAAGCCTCTTCATTGAAAAGTCTCTGGAAAGCCTTAGAATGTTTGCTTCAGTGTCCTAGCTTGGTATTCGATTCTATAGTTTTCTCCTTATAGGAGGAAACTTTCACTGTGAGAATGGCTGTCAAATGCCTGCTAGCTATTGCCAGGAATCAGGAGAAATGTAGCTAAACTTAATCTGACTGTCCTGGTGTCCTTACTGATAGACATCCAAAAGCCTAGGATGAATGCCCTGATCTTTGACTGTGTACATATATGCTCTTACTGATTTTCCTAAAGCAGACTTCACAACAGGTGACAGATTTCTTCTCTGGCACTTCAACAATTTTTCTGACAGAGAGATTTGAGAGCTACTATTTTATGAAGATCATTTAGAGGAGCAAGGCTAGATTGCCAATGGAACATAATATATCTGAAACATGAGATTGGAAGGGTCCATTTGTTGGTAGTTGGGAGTGAGGAGAACTAGCTGTGAGCATATTCACAGAAGGAAATGACTTCTTTCTTGCATATGGAAAACAATATTTTAAAGTCCTCCAACCTCTTTCGTCTCCCAAACTTCATTGAATACCGCTCACAGTGTCAAACACTAGGGTAGATATTGGAGATGGAAAGTTGAATACAATGCTGTATTTGCCCTCAAGTCACTCTTGGATTTGGCTGTTTAATGTTTTGTTTCTTGTTCTGAAAAATATGTGAAAGGTATTAGCAGAATAGGAGCAAGAGTGCAATTGAAAATGAAGAAAGAACTCTGAAGGGTTTTGGTCTGTTTTTATTGCTTCACTTTCCATATAGGCATCTGGGAAATATAAGCACAGAGTGATTGGTGGGGTTACCAACTGTTCTAGTTTGCCCAGAACTAAGGGGTTCCTGTGCTGCAAGATTTTTAGTGCTAAAATTGGAAAAGTCTTGGGCAAACCTTAGCATTATGCCGAGGTTTTCAGAGAAAGGGACATGTTGAACTGCTTAAGTCTTTAAATGCCTTATTTTTAAAGGGAATCTCCAATACAAAGTTGATGTGTAGCCATTTCCATTGGCAGAATGTCTATAAGACTGGGAGCCATATATACAGTATAACATTTATTTTTAATAATATAGCTAAGTATAAGTCTAGTGATCAGCAGGAGTCCTTATGGGCAATTCTGGATGGGAAAGTGATTGCAGTAGAGGAAAAAGCAAGACAGAGAAGAGGAAAGAGCTTTCCAAGGATTACCATCTCTTTTAGAGGTTTCCACATTGGTCCTTGTCATAATCATTTATAAACACAGATTCCTGCAACTCCCCCCCCCCAAATTAATCATTGGGAGCAGAGTTTAAGGATCTTTAGTTTTCATAAGTAATACTGGCTAAAGTTGAGGGATAGCTGCTGTATCCTTGTTTTGTTGTGTTTAAATAAGTCATGCAATTCAACTCTAGCACTATAGTCCTTAACCCTCTCTGTGTCCTTAGGTTCTTAGGGCATTTTTGAATAATACTAGCTTTTAGGATGAGGCAAGCCGCAAAGATACAAAACACTAAATTGTAACTGTGGAAGATAAATTAATCACTTCCTTTTGTCTTGCTTTTAAACAACCTTAGGAATCATTCTCTTTTCTTGGTTGTTTTTTTAGGACATCTTGTTTTAGAGGAGTACTGTGACTTTCCCTACCACTGGCTCATGCATAATAATAATGATATAGAGATCTTCTGTGTTCCAGAAACATGAGCTCTTTCCTTGTTGTTGTTGTTGTTTTTATTGTTCTAATTTCAAGTCAGGACCAAAAGATAAAATCATTTTGTCTCCTATCTATTCTTTTGGAGAAAAATGTACTCCTGTCTCTACTGTCACAAGAACACACATAGATGTCTAACAATATGAATAATCAAGTTATAGAAAATATAAAGTTTAGATATCAAGATTTGACAAAGCAGATATAAAATTTACACACTACTTAAATTTGGCACAGAGATAAAAAAAAAATACCACCTTAGCCGTTAGTAGGAAAGCCCCAGTAAATTCTTGCACCCTAAAAATGAATGAAATAGTTATAAGGATGTTAAACTAATTAAAAGTGTAGACCACTTGACTGGGGTGACTGTAATGACTTAGTAACCTGCATAAGCAAACCAAGACTTAAGCCGGAGTCAACACATTCAAATCTGACAAAATGAAACTTAAGAACAACCAATCACAGATATCCAAAGGGGCTTTCCCAAATAAGGGAACTGTTTAAGCTATAGCCAATCAAATAATTTCCTTGCCTTGCTTCCACATTTTATGATCCAAAAAACAAAAACAAAAACAAAAAGCAAACTCCTCCCTGTCTCCTGTCAGTAGAACGCTCTTAACCCCCTGTGGTTTGGTGCTGCCCAGTTTGAATCCATGTGTGCTCAAATAAGCTCTTGAAAATGTTAATGCACCTCAGTTTACCTTTGAACAGTGTCTTAGGTGTGCAGGGAGACATAATTTATTTTTCCATAATTGAACGTAGTTTGTATCTTAAAGTACCTGTTGGCAGAAAATAGAATCTTGAATTTGTATTTTAATAGTCTTAAAATATCATATCCGCTGAACTGATTTTGTCATAGATATTATATGGGTTTTGCTCTGCTTTATTGAGTATTTTTATAGTTCGAGTCTTTTTATTTTTTAAACTTTTGGCTGCATTGGGTGTTCCTTGCTGCGCGCAGGCTTTCTCTGGTTGCGGCGAGCTGGGGCTACTCTTTGTTGCAGTGCGCAGGGCTTCTCATTGTGCTGGCTTCTCTTGTTGCAGAGCACGGGCTCTAGGCATATGAGCTCTGCAGCGCAGGCTCAGTAGTTGTGGCGCACGGGCTTAGTTGCTCCACGGCATGTGGGATCTTCCCGGACCAGGGCGGGAACCCGTGTCCCCTGCACTGGCAGGCGGATTCTTAACCATTGCGCCACCAGGGAAATCCCATTCAAGTGTTTTTAGAAATCCCTTAACCTGCAGTGAAGTAGTACTTTACCATCCTGATGCTGAGGACTAATGAATTTATTTTTCTGTGGCTTAAGCCAGTGATTGCCGTAGTAGGATCCCTAGACCGGGAGCATTAACATCATCTGGGAAATTGTTAGAAAAGTAAATTCTTGGGCTCCACCCCAGACCTACGGAATCAGAAATTCGGGTGGAGCTAAAGTTTCTGGCTTAGGTATCCTGTGCTATGGTAATATGAGAGTCTCAGCAACTCATCACCAGTGTTTTTTCTTTCGAGAGATTCAGCATAAAAGAAATGGGGAAAAGATGACCAGAAACATGTTGTCATCCACATAGGAATAACATAATAATTTGCCTTCTGTCTTGAATGCTGTGAATATTGTCATTGGAGTAGGCATAGTGGGCTCATCTAAGAGAAAATGTATCTACTATAAATGTATCTACTATTCATTAACTTTGAATGACACGATCTAAGAAAGTTTTAACTTTTATCAAAAGCATTGCAACTTACAAATTTTTTTCCAATGAGACTTTTGGGGTTCAAATTAGCTTAGGGCACAAGAGAAGATAAATTGGTGTTTTAAAAATATGCTCGTGAAGTGTGCTTTTAGACAGCGATAAGGTGTGATACCATCAGCATGCAGTGAACAAACCCAGATAAATGATTTACCATTTCCAAGAAGGTGAGGGTAGAGGGAATACCAGCTTGTGGGAGACTGACCTTGAATTCTATCTATTTTCAGAGGGATTTCTGTTTTCCATTCCATTCGACAACTGTGAGCTGCACCTTAGTGAACTCTTTTAAAAGAATATCAATAAAGATGCTTTGCTTTGCTTTGCATTTGTAAGCTGTATAGAAGCTACTCTTCTGTTATCTCTCACCTTCCAAATCTTCTAACTATGCTTGGCATCGGCAACAAAGCTAAGGCAGCTGATATGAATCAAAGAGCAATTAAATGGAAAAGTTTCTTTTCCCTCTCATTCTTACTGGATAAGATATTTTAGACATAGTGAAAATAATCTCTTGGGTGCTGGGTTAAAGTAAGATATTTCCTGGAAATTCTATGCTCCAAACCTTAACTAATACTCAGAAACTCAGAGATACGAGGAATTTTTTGAAAGCATAGTGAGAATAAAATTACGGTCTTTTTTTCTCTTCTGGAAACAGAGGGATAGATGGTAAATTACCACATACATACATAAAATACACCTTCAAATCTAAAGATATACAATATTTAATATGCTAGTTTATTGCACTGTTTGTGGTATACCAGTAAGAGTAATGATATGGTTATCCACACAAAATAATACACATGCAGTTATATTTTTTCCACCTAATTTTAGGTTCACGAAAAAATCTCTCCAAAGTTTTTAGATTGAGTCTTCACTCTTAAACCTTTGAAGTTGGAATGATTACCCATTTATGGATGATCATAGTCAGGCTCAGAGAAGTTTAGCAAATTGACCAGAGCCTACAGTCTGCAATTGGTGGGTGTTAAGACTCATATTCAGGTATGCTTAACTCCCAATGGCACACTCTTCTCACTTTACTACAACATACTGGGATTCTGGTTTCTTGGAGAAGACTTCTCTGAAGAGCTAACGCTACCTTTCTCCTTTTCCTTTTTCCTGTTTGGTCAACCTACTGTCTCATCAGTGAGACTTAACCACAAAATCATTCTGAGATCTTAGTGGAGATTACAGTGTATCACGAACTCAAACTTTACCACATTTGGAAATTGCACCAGACATGTATTAGGAGCCCAGTAAATACTTGTAAGATGCACATAGTTTATTGATTTATAGAGGATGCAGTGTGATTTTTTTTCCTTTTTTTTCAGTGGGATGGGAAGAAACAGAAACAATACTTGACATCTCAGCGTATCTCCGTCTTTTCCTCCTATGGCCCTGGGGCCTGAGAGCTAAAGTACTTTTACTGAGCTCCGAATATTTTGTTAATTCAAAACTACACTTCTGTGAGAGTTAGGTCTGTGAGGCCTTTGGGATTCAGCCTGCCAGCATTTCAGTATTGTGGAAACTGAGTGTTGAATATTTATTTAACATTAATGACCCCTGCTCAGGGCTTTCTTTTTCAGATGTGGTTTCTATTGTACTCCATCATTTCTGCAACTTACAGCCATGTCAATGATACTGAATATAAGAAGCCTGTTAATTTAGATGATTGTTCCTCACTCTTTTATCATAATTCTAATTGGTTACTGGAAACTATATTTAGTCTTTGCCTGTGCATACCACCTATTATACAGTTGTTATTTCTTGTAGACTACATGTCCTGTCAAATTTACTGATTTTATCAATCCTGTAATTTGTCTTATACAAACAATAGTGTACATATAGAGCAACTTCATATTTCTTATTTTGCATTCAAAATAATAAAAGTGCAAATGAAATCATAGCAATTCAGCATTTATGAATTATCATTAACTATTATAGCACCAAATGTGTACCCTAGGGGGAAATGGAAGACAAATGTGTATGTGTTTTTAAAAGCAACAGTACCAGTAAATCACAAATCATATTTACATGGAGTCATTACATGGAGGTGGGGGGCATTTTCATGAAACCAGTGCCTTTATTCTCCCTTTGTGGTTCCTGTTATTTATTTTTCACCTGTAGTTATAATCTTCAGTTCATGGTATCAAAATCTCCTCCAAAGTAACTTAATTATGATATCATGAGTAGAACATTTTTGTTAGAGGTGGGAAATTATAATCCAAAATTAATGAAGTACTGAATAAATACCAAAATTCTGATACTATAATCATGTAAATATAATCTGGAGAAAAAATTTAAATTATCACAGAGTAGTAAAATTTAATTTTGAGTTGTTCGTCCAGGAACTGCTGATGTGAATAACCACAAATTAGCTCTAGTTTTCCAGGGTAGACAACATATGTTGATTTGGCCACCCAGTATCTATTCATCTGCCTTTCACTAACTGAATCCCTATTCTCCTTTGAGCTACCCACTATCCCCAGCTCTTTCCAAGTTTCCAGCATAGTTGACTTCATTCCTTGTTTATGAGTGGATTATGTAGCCTAGGCCATAGCTAACCAGCATCTTGCATTTCTTGGGCAACAGTGATTGGATCAGATGTGTGCCCACAGCCTATTTAGAACTATTCAGAACCCATGAAGCCTTTCTGGAAATCCTGGAAGAGGGTTTCTCATTCTTTCCCCCTGGACATGTAGTTGAGAAGAGAAAAATCTAGATTTGAGTCGTTTATCATAGAAACATAAAAGAAGAGCTGTGTAAGAAGAAAGCTAGTGCACAGAAGAGAGCTGGGCTGGGTCAGAAGAATGTCCTTGTAACATCAAGCTATATCTGAAGTGAGCTCTACTCCTGTGAGCTTTCTATTCCCAAGAGCCAATAAATTCCCTTTTGGCACAAGATCATTTGAATTGGGCTTTCTGTCATCTACAGCTGAGATCAAATATATTCTGCTAACATGAAGAGGGCATATAAGAGGATGACAATTCTTATAGTTCCTCACGGTACGTAAGAGACTAAATTCTCATCAGGGATTGGTAACAACTTTCCAGCATGCCAGCAAATCTGGACCTGCATCAATGCAGACATTGTGGTGGAAGAAATGGGGAATTTCTGTTGTGTGCAAAGGCATATAAGGCATATCTGCTATAAAGGAAGTAGCAGGCCACAAACTGCCTCAGGATATATATTAGAAATGAGGAAATGGTAAACTAGAGAAAAAGAGTGAGGACTTGCAGTCTCCAATCCAGCACAGAAGGAGCTTTGAAGTCGCTACTCTGCCCTAACAAGTAAAAAGCTGAACAAACTGAAAAATCAACTCCTTTTAGATTCTTCAGAGAAGTGAGGTCACACGACAAACTGCTGCCCCCCAGCTTGAAGAGACAGACAAAGAATCACAATTTACTGGAGAGAAACCCAGAGCAGAAATTACAGGAACCAGTGGTGGGGTTAGAACATCTGATTGATGAATTGCTAGAAGCTCAGTGTGAGAGTCAAAAATTTGGGGCATGGGGTGGGCTGGAGTGGCAATCATGAGGGGTATGTGAGTTTTACCTCCAGAAGCTGGACCAGGTTTTCTCAGTGAGTATTGGAGAAAAAACCTTTCATAGGGACTTCCCTGGTGGTCCAGTGGTTAAGACTCTGTGCTCCCAATGCAGGGGGTCTGGGTTCTATCCCTGGGCAGGGAACTAGATCCCACATGCATGCTGCAACTAAGAGCCCGCATGCCCCAACTAAGACCTGGTGCAGCCAAATAAATAAATAAATATTAAAAATAAGAAGCCTTTTATGCGTCCAGTAGAAGAGGGGAAAAGTAGTGATTTTGAAATACACCAGAGCATTCTGTTCTTCTGTTAACAAGACTTACCTTCAAAAGAAACTGTTTACCAGAGCCTAAACTATTGGGTTTTCTTCAGAGCCTAACCAACCTAGGGAAAGGGAAATACTCAACTCTAGCCTGCTCTAGACTTCCACATGGGAGAAGGGAAATACCCAGCTCCAGCCTAGCTATCCTGTCCACCTAAGGAGAGGGAAAAAACTGAGAAGCATTTGAGAAGTTCAGAGTCCAGAGGCACAGGCTAAATAAAAGACTGACACCTAATTATAGGAATATAGAAGGCTTCCCCTCCTCCTCCTTCATGCCTTACCATGACCTTACTAAAGGCCTATTTACTGCAGTTACATGGATATCACGAAAAAAATTACAAGATATACTAAAAGGCAAAAGCAAGTGTGCGCATGCATGCACACACACACCAGTTTACAAAGACAGAGCCGGCATCAGAACCAGACTCAGATGTGACAGGGATGTTGGAGTTATCGGACTGGGAATTTAAAACAGCTACGATTAATATGCCAGAGGCTCTAATGGACAAAGTAGACAACACACAAGAACAGATGGGTAATGTAAGCAGAGAGATGGAAATTCTAAGAAAGCATTGAAAAGAAATGCCAGAGATCAAAAACACTGTAACAGAAATGAAGAATGCCTTTTGTGAGCTCATTAGTAGGCTAGACATGACTGAGGAAAGAATCTCTAAGCTTGAGCATATAACAATAGAAATTTCCAAAACTGAAAGCAAATAGAGAAAAAGGACTGAAAAAAAGAACAATATCTAAGAATTGTGACAACTACAGAAGGTGTAGCATACATGTTATTGGAATACCAGAAGGAGAAGAGAGAAAGGAACAGAAGAAATCTTTGAAGCAATAATGACTGAGAATTTCCCCCAAGTTAATGTAAAATACCCAACCACATATCCAGGAAACTTAGAGACACCAGCAGGACAAGTGTCAAAACCTATACCTAGGCATATTATATTCAAATTGCAGAAAATCAAAGATAAAGAAAAAACATCTTGAAAGAAGCCAGAGGTAAAAAAAAACACCTTACCTATACAGAAGCAAACATAAGAATTATATCCAACTTTTCCTCAGAAACTATGCAAGCAAGAAGAGAATGGTATGAAATATTTGAAGCGTTGAGATAAAAAAACCCGTGAATCTAGAATTCTGTGTCCTGCACAATTATCCTTTAAAAGTACAAGTGAAATAAAGACTCTCACACACACTAAAGTGGAGGGAGTTTGTTGTCAGTAGACTTGCCCTGCAAGCAAGGTTAAAAGAAGTTCCATAGAAAGAAAGGAAATAATATAGGTCAGAAACTCAGATTTACATAAAGAAAGGAAGAGTATCAGAGAAAGAATGAATGAAGGTAAAATAAAATTTTTATTTTTCTTCTTTTTAGTTGACCTACCAGATAATTTGTGCAAAATAATAATAGTGTATTTGATTATATACTTATGTGTGCTTATGTATAAGTAAAATGAATGACAGCAATGGTACAAGAGATGATGGGAGGGAGGAATTAGGATCATTTGTTGTTATAAAGTAGTGGCACTAACCTGTGAAGAGGTATAGTGCTGTTTGAAAGTGGACTTGGATTAGTTGTAAATGTATATTGCAAACCCCACAGCAACCACTAAAAATAAAAATAAAGAAGTATAACTGATATGCTAAAAAGGAGAGAAAATGGAATCATATAAAATGCTAAATTAATACCACAAAAGGCAGAAAAAGAGTGGAAGACAAAAATAGGTTCAAAGAACTAGGGCAATGAATAGAAAATAGTAACAACTGTGATATCTATTAATTAAACTGTATCATGAATCACTTTGAACGTCAGTAGTCTAAATGCATGAATTAAAAGACAGAGATTGGGGCTTCCCTGGTGGCGCAGTGGTTGAGAATCTGCCTGCTAATGCAGGGGACACGGGTTCGAGCCCTGGTCTGGGAGGATCCCACATGCCGTGGAGCAACTAGGCCCGTGAGCCACAACTACTGAGCCTGCGCGTCTGGAGCCCGTGCTCCGCAACAAGAGGCCGCGATAGTGAGAGGCCTAAAAAAAAAAAAAAAAAAAAAAGACAGAGATTGTCAGAGTGGATTAAAAAATAAGACCCAAATTTATGTTTTTTTTTCCAAATCTATGTTTTATACAAGAAACCCACTTTAAATATAAAGCCATATATCTATTAAAAGCAAATGGATGGAGAAAGATATACCATGCTAACTCTAATTAAAAGAAAGAGGGACTAGCTGTATTAATTTTAGACAGAGCAGACTTCAGAGCAAGGAAAGTTATCAGGGGTAAAGAGAGGCATTACATAATGATAAAGGGGTTAATTTTCCACGAAGACATAACAATTCTTAATGTTCGTGCACCTAACAATAGAGTGTCAAAATAAGTGAGGCAAAAACTGATAGAAGTGCAAGGAGAAATAGATGAAACTGCTATTATAGTTGGAGACTTTAACATCCCTCTATCAGAAATGGACAGATCGCAGGCAGAAAATCAGTAACGACATAGTTGAACTCAAGAGCACCATCAATCAACTGGATATAATCGACATCTATCGACCACTTTATCCAACAGCAGCAGAATACACATTCTTCTCAAGCTCATATGGCTCATTCACCAAGAAAGACCACGTTCTGGGCCATGAAACACACTTTAAAAAATTTAAAAGAGTAGAAAATATATGTCTCCTCTCAGACCACAATGGAATTAAAGTAGAAATCAGTAATAGAAAGAGTTGGAGAATCCCCAAATACTTGGAGATTAAAAAACAAACAAAACTTCTAAATAACATGTGGGTCAAAGAAGAAATCTCAAGCAAAAATAAAAAAAAATATTTGGAACAAAATGAAAATACAGCTTATCAAAATTTGTGGAATGCAGTGAAAGCAATGCTTGGGAGGAAATTCAGAGCATTGTGTGTGTGTATATGTGTGTGTGTGTGTGTGTGTGTGTGTGTGTATACATGTATACATATATATGTATATATATATTATAATATATATATATACAAAGAATGATTGAAAATCAGTAATCTAAGCTTCCACATTTGGAAACTAGAAAAAGAAGAGCAAATTAAATCCGAAGAAAGTAAAAGAAAAGAAATAATAAAAATTAGATCAGAAATCAATGGAACTTAAAGCAGGAAGTCATTAAGAAAATTTTATAAAAAAACAAAACCTGCTCCTTTGAAAAGATCAGTAAAATTTATAAGCCTCTGGCCAGGCTAATTAAGGCAAAAAAGAGATGGCACAGATTACTAATAGAAATAAAAGAGGGGACTTTATATAGATGTCATGATTGTTGAAAGGACAGTAAAGGAATACAGTGACCAACTTTGTGCCCACAGAGTTGATAACCTTGATGAAATGGACCAATTCCCTGAAAGACACAATCTGCCCAACTCACACAAGAAGAAATAGACAATGTGAATAGTCATATATATATATATATATATAGTAAAGGAATTGAACCAGTATTGAATAACCTTCCAAAATAGAAAGCACTAGGCCCAGATTCATTCACCATTCTACCAACATTTAATGCAGAAATTGTACCAGTTCTCTACGGTCTATTACAGAAGATGGAAGCAGAGGACATGCTTCCTATTTATTCAATGAGGCCAGCATTACCCTAGTATCAAAACCAGATAAAGACGTAACAAGAGAAGGAAACAACATACCAGCATCTCTCATGAGCATAGATGCAAGAATTCTCAACAAAAGATTAGCAAATTCAACAATGTATAAAAATCATTATACATCATGACCAAGCAGGATTTATCCCAGGTCCATGAGACTGGTTTAACATTTGAAAGTAAATTATTGTAATCCATCCCCCATCAACATGCTGAAGAGGAAAAAAACCACATGATCATATGAATAACTGTAGAAAAAGCATCTGACAAAATCCGACATCCATTCATGATAAAAACTCTCCGTAAACTAGGAATAGAGGGTGACTTCTTCAGTCTGATGAAGAACATCTATAAAAACCTACAGCTAACATAGTATTTAATGGTGAGAAACTAGATTTTTTCCCTCTAATATCAGGAACAAGGCAAGGATGTTTCCTCTCATCATGTCTTTTCAATACCCTACTGAAAGTCCTAGCTAGTGCAATAACACAAGAAAAAGAAATAAAAGGAATAATTTGGGAAGAAAGATAAAAGAATATTAGATAATATCTAAATGTAATTCATGATCCTGATTGGGTCCTTGATTTAAAAAAAAAGCTATAAAGGACATTGGGGGTCAATTGGAAAAATTGGAATATGGACTGTTTATTAAATAATATCAATATTAAATTTCTGCTTATGATTATGGTATTGTGATTATGTAAGAAATTTTCTGAAGTATATAGAGGTAAAGTATCTTAATATCTATAAATGACTTTCAAAGTTTCAAGAAAATAATATGTATGCTGAATGATATATAAACATGAATTTATTTAGTCTTCCAGTATGGGGAATATAAGCAAAAATGATAATATCCAAATATGATAAGACCATGTGAAGGCAAATTCATATACTACTCACTGAAATAGAAATTTATACTACTTTCCTGGGAGGCAATTTTGTACATTTATTTTTAAGTTTCAGAATATATGTGTATACTCTGATATAGCAGTACCACTTCTAAAATTTATTCTATTAATGTAATCAGAAAATAATACATACACATCCATAAGGGAATTCCTTAAAGAGATATTTATAATGAAAGTAAAAGGGAACAACCTAAATTTCCACCAATGATGGGTTGACTTTACTGAAGTCTCCAAAGCTGGGCACATATATTAGCTCTGCCCAGTCAGTGTGTTGTATCTTTCCACCTGCAGTGATTGATTCAGGGTTTGGCACACGATCCTACCAAAATAAACCTGAGACTTTTGCTGAAGTGTTGGAGAGAAAAATATTTACTCTTCTCCTAGATTTGAATCTGAAAGAATGTGACCCAAGACTTTTAGAAATACGTCACGGAGAGAGCCATTTTTGAGAATGAAGTCATTACACAGGAAAGTAGATTTAGGACTTCCCTGGTGGCGCAGTTGTTAAGAATCCGCCTGCCAATGCAGGGGACATGGGTTCCCGCCCTGGTCTGGGAAGATCCCAAATACCGTGGAGCAACTAAGCCCATGCACCATAACTACTGAGCCTGTGCTTCAGAGCTCATATGCCTAGAGCCTGTGCTCTGCAACAAGGGAAGCCACGACAATGAGAAGCCCCGTGCACTGCAACAAAGAGTAGCCCCAGCTCGCCGCAACTAGAGAAAGGCTGCGCGCAGCAACAAAGACCCAGCCCAGCCAAAATAAAATAAATTAATTAAATAAAATAAAAAAGAAAGATACACGATATGGAGCGAGACTCATTTAGGGACCTGGCTCCACCAATAATTGAGGCTTTGGACTCATTCATTAAGTGAGTTACTAAGTCTGGACTGTTTCATTAAGTTATTTACTAAGTTCTTTGTTTTTGTTTCCAGTTTTTTTTCTAAATCCAGTTTGAGTTGCACTGTCTGTCATTTAGAACAGAAATCATTCTGGCCAACAATATTCTTAGACATGAGAATTAGAAATGTGCGAACATAAAGGATATGAACATTTCTTATGTTAGGAGCATGTATCCATTATTGCATTTGTAGTCAGAAATGAAAATTGCTATTACAGTTTTAAATTGGCATAATTATATAATATTGCTTTTAGTGTTATTTTTGACTTCTGTTTCACTACAATTGTTTCTGATTTAGGTGTTCAGGTGGATGCATTATAAAAAAACATTCACTGGATGTTGTTTTTGTTTGACATATATCACCAAGCTTGTCAGTCTTACAGTGATTTCCCTTTTCTGTTCTCTACTGAGTCACCTTCAGGCATGTAGGGCAGCAGTATAAATTGTAATTCACATTGTAAATGGAGTAAGGATGGTTCCAGTGAAAGCAAGATGAAAATAAAAATTTCTTAGGAATGGAGATGGAGGTTGGCATCTGAAGTATTGGGATTCTCAAAATGATTTTTTTCAGCAGCTTCAAATGTTTCAGTTGGCTGGGTGCAATACATAAAGTATAAGCTGGTTTCTTCCATTTATTGGTCCCTCTTAACCTCAGTTCTTCATCATCCTGTGAGATTATAAAATTTTTAAAAAATGAAATAACATATGCCTTTGAAATTAAAGCCATAATTTTCAACCTTGGTTCCTTGTAATGGTGCTTCAGGAATTCCACGATGTTTTGTTTTGTTTTTGTCCTTTGACTTAAAAATGTATCTTAGTGGGTTGAATGGTGTCTGTCCCCAAAAAAGTCCAAGTTTCAGCCCCTGCTACCTATAAATGTGATCTTATTTGGAGGAGAGATCTTTGTAGAGGTAATTAAGTTGAGGATTTCGAGATGAGATCATCCTTGATTAACTGGTTGAATCTTAAATCCAATGACAAGTATCTTCATATGGGACAGAGAACGGTGGAAGACCATTTGACAGTGGAGGCCAAGATTAGAGTAATGCAGCCACAAGGAGCACCTAGAGCCACCAGAAGGTGGAAGAGGCAAGGAAGGATTCTCCCCTAGAAACTTTGGAGAGAGCACTGCCCTGCTAATACCTTGATTTTGGACTTCTGGCCACCAGAACTGTAAGAGAATTTATTGGGTTGGCCAAAGAGTTCATTTGAGTTTTTCCATAAGATATTATGATATTAAGATATTATGGAAAAACCTGAATGAATTCTTTGGCCAACCCAATATTTTTATTATTTCTATTGTGGTCATTTGTTATGGTAGCCACAGGAAACTAATACAAGTATATCTTAAAACTAATTAACATAAACTTGGAAAGTACCTACATATGTAATCTGCCAAATCTGAACACACTGGAGATCACTAGTATGTTCTTCCTTTCAGGGGAATCCCATTTTTGTGTAGAACTTCGATATCTAAATAAAGTTTATCTTCCCTTTTATAGTTAATGGAATTCTATCCTAAGGTTTCAGTGTAAGGTGTTCAAATGCTGTTACTTTTCAATTAAATCTTCTCAGTGAATCAGATTGTTTAGTTAGGGCCCTTTCACATGCAAATACAACAAGTTTAGAAAGGAAAGGAAAATCATTTGTTGGCTCATAAAACTTAAAAGTTCTAGAGTAGCATGCTTGACTCAGGAACTCTAACACAGGCTTAGAATAAAATTCAGATCCCTTTCTTTGGACTGAAAGATCTTACAATATCTGATTTCTTTCAGTTTCTTCCTATTAACTTACCCCATCTCTTTCTACTCCTCATCTTATCCACACCACTCCAGCTTCAGATAACTTGTGTTTTCTACAGTAGATTAAGTCAATAAAGCTTTATAGTATGTGTGTTGGCCTGCAGTGTTCAATCATGGTTTCCTCATGCATATCATTTGGTCTCAGTTCAGAGGCCATCTCTTCAGACAGCTTCTGTGGCTACTCTAAGATAGACTATGCGTCTTTTCTGTCTTGCTTCATAACAAGTCATCATAAGGCTTAGTGGCTTAAAATAACCATTTATTGCTCACGATTCTCTGTGTCAGAATCAAGCAAGACTCAGTATGTGGTTTGTCTCTGCTCTGTGTGGTGTTGGCTGGGTGTACCAATGGGGGCTGGAGAACCAAGTTCACTAACTTCTCTGGGGTTTTGATGCTGGCTTTCAGATGGGGCACCTCGGTTCTCTTCTACCAGCTTCTCTCCTCAATTGATTGCTCATCTTTTGGACCTTCTCGTTCTCTGTGGCATCTCTCTCCAGTAGGATGGTCAGGACTTTGCTAGTATATAGTAGCTGTCTTCCAAGAGTGAAAGCCAAAGCTATCAGGCTTTTACAGGCCTGTATTTTGGAGACCCTGAATGTCATTTTCACCTCATTCTATCGGTCAAAACAAGTCATAAGACCACCATAGATTCAAGTGGTGGGGAATGTACTCCCTGTTTGATGGGAGTTGTGTCATGTGCCATACAGGGATTGGATAATTGTTGGAGACCATTTTTGCAGATAATCTGCCACGGTCCACCTTCTGGCTACACCCTTTCTCACTTGTTCCACATGAAAAATATACTCACTCTCTCAGGCCCCCAAATTGTATTCAAATATAGCATCAGGCCCCAGATTAGGTGTCTGGCAATCTATGCCTGTTCTGGAGAGAATAAGTCCTTGAAGATAGTTCTTCTTGATCAAGAGATTTGTGAACTGAAAATCAAGTTTTCCTCTCTACTCACCAACAGGGTGACAGGGCAGGCTAACTGCAATAGACAATCCATTTAACAATGGAAGACAGGAACTGGTCCATAGCAATTATAAACTACATCTAGGCACATGGCACCTGTTTTCCAATTCAAAAGAATGGCTCTATTTATGTATGTATGTATGTATGTATGTATGTATGTATTTATGGCTGTGTTGGATCTTCACTGCTGCGTGTGGGCTTTCTCTAGTTGTGGTGAGCTGGAGCTACTCTTCATTGTGGTGCATGGGCTTCTCATTGCAGTGGCTTCTCTTGTTGTGGAGCACGGGCTCTAGGTGCGCAGGCTTCAGTAGTTGTGGCGCACGGGCTTAGTTGCTCCACGGCATGTGGGATCTTCCCGGACCAGGCCTCGAACCCGTGTCCCCTGCATCGGCAGGAGGATTCTTAACCACTGCGCCACCAGGGAAGTCCCAAGAATGGTTCTTTATTGGGGCCTGGTTCTTCCGCTCCCCAGTGGTGGTTCTCAAGTGCATTGTTTTCCTCAACTAATGGCTACGTGTACTGAGAATCCCTATGTTGGCAGTTTAGCTCCTGCCTCCCTCTGCTTTCTGCCTATACAAAGTTGGGAGCCCCGAGGCCTCTCTTCATTTTTTTCCTCTCTCAATCCTATTTAATCCAATGTGCTTCTATCAATGTAGTGCTTTAAAATATTGTGGACTTCTCACATATCTTATCAAAGTTCACTCCATGTCTTCAAGTCACATTGATAACTTTTTTGTTGGTGGTGTTCTACTTTGGGCATATCAGGTTGATTTGGGACAGTATCTTAAGAATCTTACTTTGCCAAAGGGTATAATAGACATCACTTTACTTGTGGACTGTTTCTCACTTTGAGAACATGTTTTTAAACTGGAAATACTATCCTGGGTCCTTAGATTTTCTCTAAATTCTGCTTGTAAATGGAGCATTTCTTTAGTTTCTCTCTCTCTCTCTCTCTTATACTTTATGATATACAGTTACAAGAAAATAATCGGCACTTTCAGACTTCTGTCTAAAAATCTTAGCTAGATTCACAAGTGTTTCCAAATGTTCCACCTCTGTGTAACACAGGCCATTCTTTCTCTAGTCTTTAATAGCATTTTTTCCCCCATTGCTCTTCAGACCTCCATTGTTGGTTCCTCACTTCCCTTCAAGCCTCTGCCTGTCACCCAGTTCCAAAGGCCTGTGGATGTGTTTTAGGGTTTTGTCAAAGCAGCACCCTGATTCTGGTACTACCAATTTCGTTTTCACTTATCTGTTACTGTAAAACAAAGCACCCCTGAAGTTAATGGCTTAAAACAATCACTTTATTGTCCACAATTCTGAGTCAGGAATTCCAGGAGGTTTAATAGAGATGATGTATCTCTGTTCCACATGGTAGCTGTTGGCTGGAGTGCCTTGACTGCAGTTGGAAGACCAGGTACAGCTCCACAAATGTGAAGAGAGCCTTAGTATTGCCCAGGATGCTTCAGCTCTCCTGCATGTGGCTTTTCTATCCATGAGGTTTCTCATCCTCTATGGCCTCTCTCTTTCTATGGCCTCTCTCTCTGGTAGGTGAGCCTAGACTTCTTTATATGGGGTCTAGGAAAAGTGAAAGCAAAAGCTACAAGGCCTCTTAAGAAGTAGGCTTGGAAATCTCAGAATACTGCTTCTACAGCACTTTATTCACCAACAGTATTTACAAGCACAGCCAAGATGCAAAGGGTGGGAAAATAGATTTTTTTTTTAATAGGATCCGTGGCATGCTTGTAGAGGGACAGGAGGAATTCTTGATAACCACCTTGGTAGACTAGCAACTTTTTCTATAAAGGGCCAGATAGTAAATATTGTTGGCTTTTATAGCCCTGTAAATTCTTATTTCTGTTGCATATTCTCTCTCTCTCTAACAGTCTTTTAAAAATACGAAAACCAGATTTGACCTATGACATGTAATTTGCCAACCCATGCTTAGACAGATAGCATACCCACTTTATCATTCATTCTTAGCACAATTTTTCATTACAAGGCCCCATATCACACTGAAATTATTTTACATTATATTTTAAAACTACAGTTGACCCTTGAACAACACGGGTTTGAACCATGCATCTGTACTTATGTGTGAATTTTTTTCACTAAATACATACTACACTACTACACGATTTGAGGTTGGTTGAATCTCTGGATGTGGTACTGTGGATATGGAGGGCCAAATGTAAACTTGTATGCAAATTTTCAGCTGTGTGGAGGGTGGGCACTCCTATCCCCTGTGTTGTTCAAGGGACGACTGTGCTTTTATCCCCACTACAAAGTAAGCATCGTGAGGGCAAGAGCTTTTGTTATTTGCTACCTTATCTATAACTGTTCTAGTCCATAGTAAGTGTACAATAAATATTTGTTGAATTAACATATTAGTAAATAAATGAATGCATCAGAATTTATTTTCACTTTCTTTTGTGGAGCTATATTCTATTTTGATGGAATCATTCTCAGGCTCTATCTAATGTGAGATGGCTGCAAATAGCTCCAGGCCAAATGGTTCCAGGTTAAAATCCAGTGACTCTTTCAATAATTGCAGAAGAATTTCAGGGTTAGACCCTTTCATGGATCTTAGCTGTGTCAGATACTCTGTTTTGAAGCAGGAACTATTAACCGGAAAAATAAGTTCTGATTGGCCAGACCTGAGTCACTTGCCTGGGTGGAGTCATGAATATCCCCAAATGGATGAACTGAAAGTTGGGTAGATGGCTTCCAGGGGAAAATCACCTGACTGGGTGAAGGTTAAACAGATGCCTTTGTTAAAATATGTCCAAATCATAGACTTTTCTGATCAAACATTCTTCAACTTGAGTGGGATAAAATGTTGAAATAGGTCAAATCAAAGGCTGTTATATGACTAAACTTCTGTCTGCATCCCTACTTTCCAGTTGTTGATATCATGAAAGTAGCTTTATTTTTGTAACTTATTAACTTTAGATTAGTGAGTTTATACTTTTACAAATATATGTACTATAAAATAATAGCATTATCTGTCTTTTTTTGGTGAGTTCTCTCTTTAATTTGGGGAAGAAGTGATGGCAGTGCTGTTAAAATAAAATTGAAAGACAGTGATTTAAAATTAATGAATGAATCATGCGTGCTATACTTGTTTATTTAGATTGCCTGTATCTTGTTAGTTACTCTAAGTTAGTAAAGGATAGTGCCTTAGTGGAGAAGAAACGTTTTTTCTCAAGGAAGTGTTTTCAGTCACAAATCTATTTTCTCAGAGAAAATCCATTCTTCTACGTACTGTTTAAAATCAGTATATTTTATCTGAGTAGTATCTTGAAAAGAAGTTACTAATACTTGTTTTTAAAACTTGGCCTATTGAAAATCAATTTTTTAAAAGGCGCTGCATATTTGAGCATACATTTCCTGCTCTTTCCCTAACATTTGAGGTAAAATTAGTGTGGAAAGCATCAGCATCTTGTCCCTTCCTGTAATAGCTCTTATATTCCTATAGTTTCTGCTATGACCCATTTTCAGCCTAAATTTTTCAGGCCAGATACATATGGAATAGATTTCCATATTCTGTATTAGCAGTGTTTGCCTGTAGTCCTTGCTAGGTTAGCACTTTATTTGTATATCTGAGTTAGGAGCTTCCTCACTCAATATTAGATATTAGTTATGCACTTTCTTGAAGATTAGATGGCTAATGATAGAAGAGCAAAGATGTAGTTCCCAGGATCGTTTAGAAAACTTTGATTTCAACTTTTCATCAATGCTTTTGTAGGTTTTTCTAACAGCCACTTTGGAAGTGTAGGTGGGGTTGACTAGATGGTATTATTAGCAAACAACCAAGACTGATGAAACGACCATTTCACAACACCTCTTTCAACCAGTTTAGAATCAAAGCTATGTTTCTGAGAAATTGCCTAAGTGCCAATTATTCCATGTTGTTTTCAAGTCAGTCTGCAATATCGTTATATGCTTGAACTCCCTCCATAATTTTATACAGAACGAAACAAGAGGATTTGTTGTTGTTCTTTTTTTTCTGGGTAACGTTAACACTGATAAACAGACAACAGTTCCTTTCCTACACTCCCCATCTTTTACTCTCCCTCACCCCTGCATTTAAGTAAGCATATTAGGAATTGGGATTATAAACAACCCATCAGAAAAGACTCACTTCGCCCTTTCTCATTCAGTGAACAGTACGGCAGGAGTGTATTTCAAAGTGACACATACAGAAGAGACTGCCTTACAGTTTTACTCTAAAGCAATACAATCTATGGATATCTCATGATAACCTTATTATATACTGAGTGCTTATGCTCTCTTTGTTTTCCTATCCCTCTCTCATTTTACAATAAATCCTAAGTCCTCTCAGCAGCCACCCTAGTTATGTAAAGACACAAGAAGGTATGCAGTTTTAGTTATCCCAAGCATAGAAATGAATTAGCACTGCGTATTGATTATCCTAACTTCTCAGTCTTGAAAACCTGAAAGATATTTGATGGTTTCTTCAGGTAGACCCCAATGTGCCATCACTTTTCCGCCAAGCACTGGTGCAGCTTTTTTTTTTTTGTTTGTTTGAGCCATCTGATCTAATCCGTTCTGTCTTCTTATATTGAAATTAACAAGGCATATACCCTGAGGCATAGGCTGTATCTACAACAGTGAGACACAAATGAAGTTGAACATGAGGTCAATCAAGTGCACAAAATACATCACACAGTTATTCCAAGTCTCACGCTGTGTCTATAATTGCCCCTTGTTCTGTCATTAGGGCTCCCTTACAAGTCATTATTTTGAGTCAGCAGAACGGCAGGGAGTATTCTGCCCGATGGTTAGTATAAAGTTGAATTGATGACATAAATAACTCCCAGCACAAAATACAAGGAACAGGTATTTAGATTAGATCTAATAAAGTGTGCAGCTGTTCAGTCTCTTTATGAATTCTGGCTAAAAGGACAATCACAACTTTCGATATGGGTTCTCCTTCAGTAGTTCTGTGAAAGAGAAACTATGTTTTTCTAAGTGAATGGGCCCATGCCATATTAGAATTTGCCTGTCTGCTCTTACCCTAGGTTGTTGCTTGGCCAAGACCGACGTAATTCAGATTTCATGGGAATTTTGCTTTAGTTAGCATTGTGTAAAAATTATACCATTTTAAAGTAGCAACATCATCTATTCATTTGTTTCGTGGAAAGAGATGGTGTGAGTTTAATGCTGAAAGAATATCCTAAGTTTGTGGCCTCAAGCACATTTTTAGAAGTATTACCTTTCCTGGGAAAAAGAAAATTCAAATCCCCTTCTCAAAATATGGTAGCTGACAGGGCTCAGATGAGCCTTGTAGAGATGAATACAATGTAGATCCTTCATGTGGATCTAGCCTCTGGACAGAAACAAAGTGCCAGGAAGGATGGGGAGAGAAGAACTGAATGATTTTGGAAATATCCATGTACTCAAAAGAGGACACTTAGTTACTTTTAAAAAGCTAACTGCATTAGGTGAAGTTACACATCTGAGGTCCAGTTACTTACTGTTGGAAAAGATATTTTCTCTCTTTAATGTCTTTTCTTAAATATAGAATGAAGGGATTAGACTATAACAGAGAATGCAAAATAGTGGCCTGTGGTCTGGATCAGATCCACAGAAGTATATTGTGTTTTAACTGTGTGTTTTTTTGGTTTTTTTTGTTTTTGGCTGTGGGGTCTTAGTTGCGGCATGCGGGATCTTTTGTTGTGGCATGCGGGCTCCTCTCTAGCTGTGGCACATGGGCTCCACGGTGCTTGGGCTCAGTAGTTGTGGCACATGGGCTCTCTAGTTGTGATGCATGGGCTCTAGAGCATGCAGGCTCAGTAGCTGCAGTGCGGGCTTAGTTGCCCCGCGGTATGTGGGATCTTAGTTTTCTGACCAGGGATCGAACCCGCGTCCCCTGTTTTGGAAGGTGGATTCTTAACCACTGGACCACCAGGGAAGTCGCTAACTGTGTGTTGTTTAAAAAACTTGAATTGGTTGCTAACTTAGAAAAAAAACTTGCATTGTAGATAAATATCTATGTCTTACATGGATAAAGGATGGGTTGTTAGAAAAGGGGAATCTAGTCCAGACCAATAGACTCAGTAAACAGATGGATAACAGTTTTTTTCCTCACATCACTCTGCATGATACTTCTCCAAGAACTTCTTTCAGATGTGAATTTTAAAAATCAAAAGATTTTACCGAAGAGCCTGGTTTTGTATATCAGTTATCTACTACCGTGATAGTGCTGCATAACAAACAACCACAAAGCTTCAGTGGCATGCAGAAATAAGTTTATTGCTCATGTGTCTGGGGTGAGTTGGGGGTTAGGTATGTGGCTTCACTCATCTTGGTGACTCACTCATCTGGCTGTCAGCTAGGGCAGTTTATGGCTTCTCCACATCCTTGTCTCTCATACACATCAGGCTACCTGTGGTGCATTCTCATGCTAATGGTAAAAGTAAAAGAGAGCATACCGGAACATGCAAGACCTTCTAAGCTCTAGTTTTAGAAGTTCCGGCATTACTGTCACGTGTGCATTATTCTGTTGGTGAAGGCAAGTGGCACAGGTGATCCTGTAGTCAGAGTATGAAGGCACTGCATAGTTACACGACAAAGGGCATAGATGCATTTTGCTTAAAAATTCAGAGCCTCTGACAGTGTTGGAATCACACTTCAGGCATGGCACTAATAGGTAAGTGTGGGTAGCAGCCGCCAGCTTTAGAGGACCATGCATTTGCCAGTTTATGACAGTGCCTACTCACTCCTTATTATCTGTCTGAGGCTAAGACCAGTGTGGGTTGTCATTAGTACTGCACTTTTGTGGTAACTTTTCTTAGGGAGATTCTGTTCTGCTTCTAGAGCACTCTGAAGGGTAGGCAAATGAGAGGCAGACCGAGACAGCCATACAGTTTCTTTCCACACGTCGACTGCTTCATTCACGCACACTATTTGCCTAGATTCTGGGTCATCTGAGTTTGGGGCACCTGATCCAGACGACTTCTAATTTTGAAACATTCTTCATGACTTTAGAATAAAGGTAAAACAAAGACATTGGAACCCTTGACAAAGCCCGACCAAATTGAAAGTTCATGATAAAGTTATAAGATTTCCAAAAGTATTCTGGTGAGAGCTGTTAAGAGCTGTTAGAATTTATATAAACATGGTGCAACCATGTATAATTGATGTACTCCATATTCTTTCATCTAACCTCCATCATAGACAAATATCTATACCCTACATGGATGGAGGACCGGTTGTTAGAGAAGGGGAAGCTAGTCCAGACCAATAGACTCAATAAAAGATGGAAAACATTGTTTTTCTCAGACCACTCTGCATGACACTTATATAAGAACTGCTTTAAGACATGAATTTCCACAAAATTCCTGATACCTACTGCAAAACATTTCTATTTTTCTGTTATCCAGACTTAGAAAAAAATATGTTCTTCAAGACTGTTCTTCATCTCTCCTTCCTATCCCCTTCAGTGCCTCAATCCATTTATTATTCATTCCTTCTATTATGCACTCTTTTCATGCAGTCTTTTGAACGTGTGTTTGTGTATACGTAGAAACCTATATACAGTTTCCTTGCATCCCCGTTATCAAGGAAATGGTGTATCCTTGTATCATGTTGGCGTTGTATCATGTTTGATACAGTTGTACATGTTTGCATTTTTTGTGCCTAGAGAGGAAGACAGGGCAAGAGAATTAGCTGAGGGGAAGTTAAATTGGCTAAAGAGGCAGGCTTCTTGGACAGTTAACCTACCTTCTGCTTCAGTTTTCTCATCTGTACAATGGGGATAATGATTTGTAATGTAAATAAAATAGAACCCAAATCATGTCATTAGTGTTTACTATTACCATTATGAATACTTATTGTTGTTGTTTCTGGACTTGTCATTGTAGAAATTGTGGAGGAACACAGAGTTAACGTGATTTGGGTATGTGCTTTTTAGCACCTTTTTATTCCTTCTTTCCACTTGGACCCTCCTCTTCTCCCTCTTTTCCCAAGGGATATTCCTTCCTTGTGTCCTGTATTAGGGACATTTTACTTTTCTTAAGTGAATATACTTAGAGAGATATTTTTTCTTCAAAGGTATATACACAACACCATATTACTACTAGGCTTTGGGAGGGGGCTTGTGAGGGGTACTTCCCCTACCCTCCACACCCTTCCAGAGTGAGGGAGATTGTTCTGTTCACGAGAGCTTATTGTTCTCCCGGCAGGTCCTCAGTGTGGTTAGCTCAAGGTTCCATATTCTATAGTCCTTTAAAAATATGATGCCCTGGTAAATCCTGTCCTTTGCTAAGGACATTTCTCCTTAGACTACGAGTCATCTGACCCTTAAAGGTCTTAGTGCCAATACAATGTCTTTGTGTGGTTGTTTCACCATCATTAGCAAGGCCACTTTAATGCTCTATCTGGCAAGAACAGGCAGGGAGGGAGGTGTTATTGCTCCTTGCGTGGTGATTTCCGATGAGAAGATACAAGCGTCCAGTACGGTTTATGTTCCCTTAATATGTTCCGAAAGCCCTCCATTATTATCTAGAGCAGTGTGTGTTCTGAAGATAACCCATGCAGTGTATTATTTTGCCAAAGAAAAAGAAAAAAAATCCATAGTCAACTGTACTTGTGACGTGTTGCACACTGCTCCCTCAGAACAGTTTGGTTATAAACAAAGGAACTCTGGCTACTGAGCCTGAGAGGAATTCATTAGAGGGATGTGGGGCTGCTCAGAACATTGAAGGGAACATGAACTACCAGGCCTTGGGAGGGAGGGGAAGCCCATTAGCAGGAACAAAGCAGTGATGCTTCATGACTCCAAGTTTTATTCTTGTGTCCATCGGCTAAAGTGGCACATTCTTAGGAAGAAGGGAGAACCTGATTGGTCTGACTTGGTCATGTGTCTGCTACTTCGGACAGGGCCTGTAACCCGAGGGATCTCATGGAAAATCCCAATGCAAGTAGCCATCTTGCTCCTCAAAGGAAAAGTGGCAGTGATGATGTGCCGACAAAGAACAGCTCTTTACCACACATCTACTGTTTTTTTTTTTGCGGTACGTGGGCCTCTCACTGTTGTGGCCTCTCCCGTTGCGGAGCACAGGCTCCGGACATGCAGGCCCTGCGGCCACGGCTCACGGGCCCAGCCGCTCCGCGGCACGTGGGATCACCCCGGACCGGGACACGAACCCGCGTCCCCTGCATCGGCAGGCGGACTCTCCACCACTGAGCCACCAGGGAAGCCCCCACACATCTACTTTTATATTTATTGTTTTTATGTAATATTTGTTACCCTTAGGAAAGACTAGCATTCCTTGGAATACCCTCTGGAAGTGCTGACTCACGTCTCTTGGGCATCACACCTTAATCTTTGATTGGATTCCTCCTATGCTCTATATTACAGTTTCCTAATCCTTTGATACGATTATCCTGTCATTTTCTCATATTTTAAAATGTCAGCTACTGTAGGTGACACAGGTGTTTGCTTCTTAATCACTTTGAATAAAACAAATATTTCTACAGATGCTGCTTTGGAGCCATTCGTCTTCCTTTTCTCCTCTATACCATTATTTTGGTCCATGATCCTTCTCCCATTTCTGAAGTTTCTCTTCTTTGGAATGTCTTTTGTATTCTCTGGCTCACCTTTGAGTACACCACTCTCAGCTTTTAAGCCTTATCCATAAATGGCCTCTGACAAAGGCTTCTTTCTTATGGCTTTCTGTTTTTCTAGTTGGTTTTGACCTTGAGCCCTTCCTTGAGTTTCAATTGGACATACTCAGTAAATACTGCCACTCATAAGGTGGCCCACACCTGCCCTGCATCTCACTGCTGTCTCATTCTTTTGTGCATGTGTCACTTTACTTATTGATTATTTAATCTTCCTTCTATCCAGGGTCCCTCAGTTATACATTTTCAGCTTGTTTCAGGATTTGACTGGTAATAACAAATTCTGAATTGGCAGCAACTCTGGAAGGAGAGAGATACGATTCACACAGATTTCAACAATATTAACTATTTACCAAATATGACGCCATCTAGTAGTCTGGGGGATAAACGGAAACATCAAAATACAGGCGAACATGTGTTCTTGACTAAGTCTTGTTTAATGGTTGCTTACTTATCCTATAGTTACCATTATGTAATCATCTAGCTGGTTAATACATGATGATCATCTTTTTGGGGGGGGTTTAGTTTGCATATTATCCATCAAACTGTTTTCAAACGCTTTCCTTTTAAATTTCTTTTCTGTCACTTTTCCATGACCCATTTCCCACTCCGCTCTTGTCTTTCATTTCTTTTCCATTAAAATCAGAAGATACATAAATTGGGGCTTCCCTGGTGGCACAGTGGTTGAGAATCTGCCTGCTAATGCAGGACACGGCTTCGAGCCCTGGTCTGGGAGGATCCCACATGCCGCGGAGCAACTAGGCCTGTGTGCCACAACTACTGAGCCTGCGCGTCTGGAGCTTGTGCTCCGCAACAAGAGAGGCCGCGATAGTGAGAGACCCGCACACCGCGATGAAGAGTGGCCCCTGCTTGCCGCACCTAGAGAAAGCCCTAGCACAGAAACGAAGACCCAACACAGCAAAAATTAATAAACTCCTACCCGCAACATCTTCTTAAAAAAAAACAAAAAACAAGAAACATAAATTGGCTACAGGAAGTGGACATGTGCTTTTTTTCTCTCGCCTCAAGGCCAAGGTAGTTTACTACCACACCCATTACCTTTCTTTTTTTTTAACATCTTTATTGGGGTACAATTGCTTTACAATGGTGTGTTAGTTTCTGCCGTATAACAAAGTGAATCAGTTATATATATACATATGTTCCCATATGTCCTCCCTCTTGCGTCTCCCTCCCTCCCACTCTCCCTATTCCCCGGACTTCCTCCCGGCTAGCCGTGGTGCACTAATCCCTTCAGGCTATGTTCAAGCCGCCAACCCCAGTCCTCTCCCTGTGCTCCGTCCGAAACCCGAGCCTCAGCTCGCAGCCCCGCCCGTCCCAGCGGGTGAGCAAACAAGCCTCTTGGGCTGGTGAGTGCCGGTCGGCACCAATTCTCTGTGCGGGAATCTCCCCGCTTTGCCCTCCGCACCCGTTGCTGTGCACTCCTCCGCGGTCCCGAAGCTCCCCCCTCCGCCTCCCGCGAAGGGGCTTCCTAGTGTGTGGAAACTTTTCCTCCTTCACAGCTCCCTCCCACTGGTGCAGGTGCCGTCCTTATTCTTTTGTCTCTGTTTTTTCTTTTTTTCTTTTGCCCTACCCAGGTACGTGGGGAGTTTCTTGCCTTTTGGGAGCTCTGAGATCTTCTGCCAGCCTTTAGTAGGTGTTCTGTAGGAGTTGTTCCACGTGTAGATGTATTTCTGGTGTATCCGTGGGGAGGAAGGCGATCTCCGCGTCTTACTCTTCCGCCATCTTCAAGCCGTCCTTACCTTTCTTTTTTAAACAAAACTCTCAGCACCAAAAACACCCAAAAAACAAACAAAAAGAAGTAAAAGCCCTTCACACTCTGATTTCTGACTGTTGCCCAGGGACATTCTGTATTTATTTTACAGTGACAGTCCTGTCCCCTGGCTTTCTGCCATAAGCTCATCTAATCTTTTCTAACAGACATCCAGGCTTTGTCGCATCACATCTGTGGACACGGTATTTCAGTGTCACTCTTTATATTCTCTCTATGGATCTTCTTCCCGTGTGGTTCCTGACGTTAGTTTGGTACAGGGGAATGGTTGCTTCAAGATAACAGACAAACCAGAAGTAGGTATGGAGAATTTGATACTTCTGACTCTTCTTTGTGACCCTTTAAACAAATGTCATCTATTTCTGATTCTGAGTATAAATGACAGAAATGTTTATTGGGTCCTTTCTGGGTTTCAGCTCTTGGGCTGAGGCTGTTACGTTATTTCACATTTAATCTTCATAGCCAGCTGAAGAGGTAGAGGTGGCAGAGACCTAACTAGTTGTCTGCCAATACGGATACCCTAGATTCCCCTTTTCTTCCTTTAGTGATAGGAACCTGGCTGTAGCTGGACACACAACTACTCAGCGAAGACTGCATTTCCCAGCTTCCCTTGTAGCTACTGTGGTCATATGACTAAATTCTTACTAGTGCCACAAGAGTGGCAGGGATATGTGCAGATCCTGGGTCATAGCATTAAAAGGCAAGTGATGCTTTTTTTCCTTTTATCACTTGTTGCCTAACCATCCACCCTAAAATGTTGTGGGTTAAAACAGCAGTAATTTATTTTTACTCATAATTCTATAGGTTGGCACTCTGGGCTGGGATCAGCTCATAGATTCTTCTGGCATTTTCTGTGATTAGCTATCAGATTGGCTGGGGGCTGCCCACCAGCTGAGGCAGTGAGGGTGTTTGAGCTACATGTCTTTCTTCATCCAGAGGGCTAGCCTGGGCTTGTTTACACATTTGCTGTGAGAGTACTAAGAGAGCAAGTTGAAGAGTGCAAGACATATGGAGATCTAGATTCAGAATTCATATGTGTCATTTTGGGTGCATTCTCTTGGTAAAGGAAGTTATAAGGCATTCATGGAATCAAGGGGTGGGGACATAAACTGCTTTATGGGAGTTACTGCAAAGTCACTCTGTGAAGAGGCATGGATAGAGGGAAGAGTGGAGAATGATGATTATTTCTGTAGTGTACCTCACCTCCTCTTCCTTTATTCACTGACTGGTACATGTACATAATAACGAGAGCTTTGACCAAAATCTGGAAGCTGTATGTTGAGGAAGGCAGAGCATCACGGTAGAATGAGCCCTGTCCTAGCACCATAAAGCTGCTGTATTAGGATATTATACTCAGCATGCTATTTGAGAGAGAAATAAACTTCTATCTTGTTTGAGTCAATATTATTTTATAGTGTGTGTGACAGCAACTGAACCAGAAACCAAATGACTACTATACCCATTTTGCAGATGACAAAATTGAGCTCTATAGAGGCAAAGAAATTTGTCCAGAGTCACTCAGCAGATAACTAGCAGTGACACCATTTGAACATAGGTTTGTCAGGTTCCAGAGCCCATATGTTTAAGCACTCTACTGCGTTTGAATATTTCAACAGTTATTTACTTTTACTTATCTACAGGGAGTAAAACTTGGGAGATCTGGTTTTCATCTTCAGTAGGAATTTATGGCTGCTGTCAGATGAGTACACTAAATTTAAGTTCTCAGTCAATCATTTGTAGCTCAAAATATATTTGTCCTGTGGAATTGAGTAAAATTTTTGGAGAGTATATCTATCTATATCTATCTGTATGCATATATATATACACACACACACACACACAAAACATGTAAATATTAGTGCTTTGACCAATAAGCTTTTATACTCATTCCTTAGGAGTTTATGTTGCATAATCAGAGTTAAACTTGAATGATTAGCCAATCAAAGAGAAAATATACAAAAAGTCAAATAATATTGGGTGCTGTTGTAATCAACATCTTAAGCTGAATGTGACAAGGTACAGAAAGTCCTTGCATTTATCTATTCTTGGGACAAAAATTGCAAAATAGATACAAAATGGTATAAGCATAGCAGTCAAACTCAGGCATTACGGATATCTATAGTTAGGGACAATTTAAATTTATGGAAATTAAATAATCCCTAATTTCTGTTTGTAATAGCACAATCCACTACTCTAATCACGTTTGAGAATTAAAATTTGGGGGGCTTATTTAGGGGGATATCTTGAAATAGGGAATGACAGCTGACTTGTGGTTTGATTTTTGTCTGGGTAACAGGTAAAGGAAATTAGTGATCTAGAGCAACTGTTCACCAGTACTTTGCTTCCTTATGCCTTGGGCCATTGTATTGTTCGTTTGGTTTGCTTTAAAGACTTAAAACTAGATATTTCTATGTTCAAGTGAAGGTTTTTCTATGTCAAGTTATTAGAGGGAAAAAAGACTCAATGCTGCCCATGTAGAGAACTGAGAATCTTCTACAGTTTCTTTCAATCCTTTGTGTACATGATGAGCTACAATAACCTCACTGAACTGAATTATCCTTCCATGGTATGGTTCAGTGAATACCATTATATTTCAGCACAGCTTGAGTGATTTTTAATGCCAAAAACATCAGCAAGAAATACAAATGTTACAAAATATTGAAACAATACCATAAAAGAGCCCAGGATCATAAATACTTTACTTTGCAAGGTCTCAGAGGTCAAGATAGCAATACCATGGAAAATTAAAATGCTCTCTGTGTGAGTGCCATTCAGGGAAAGACACACACACACACACACACACACACACGCACACGCACACACACACACACACACGACAGAAATTTACGATCATAATGCTCAAAACCATTTTCTGATTCTATATTAGGCTGATTATGAGAGAAAAAAATAGCTATTTTCCAGGAGGGAAAACAAAATTTATGAAATTATTCCTCTGCACGTTTTTTATTTGTTTTTAATTATAATCTAATTAAAGGAGAATTACAGCCTGTGAAAGACATGGGTTTTATGTGAATGACTTCCTTAACCACACAAAGGAATATGGTGTACAGATAGAAGTTGGCTGAGGATTTGGATTTAGACAGTTAAGTTTCAAAACCCGTTGCCTCAGAGGGTTTGAATCTGGAAATCCCCTTTCAGTGGAGTGCTCTTTGAGAGACCATGCTACAGGTGTATGTAAAGGGAGTCCGGAGAAAGGAAAAAACAAATGAACAAACAAAAACCCAACACCTTGCAAGATCTGTGCACAGAGCTATGAAAAGCTGTTCTTTATTCATCCCATGGTACTCAGGTGTGTGCTGCCTCCTATGGGTCTGCCAACCATGGGTCAAATCTGCTGCTTTCCTGAGTGATGGGTCATCTTCAGTTTAAGTCAGTGAGTTTTTGTAAAAGAATCCAACCTGATATTTCTAATAGAGAGAGGTGGCCCAGCTGCTTGGAAATAGCAGTTTAACAAAGAAGGGTAGCTCTGTGTTACTGCCTATAGCATCTCATGTTTCTAGATCCATCAGTGTTCTGTCAAGCCTCTCTCCATCTCTTACCTGTTTGTGCTTCTCATTTCCCCATATATTTTAGGGCGCTTGCTTAGTAGAAGTACAGCGAGTTCCATCATCTTACTAGTTACATTTTTAAAAGTATATCAAAGAGTCCAAAACCAGTTCTACCTACACAACCAATCGATTTTAGACAAAGGTGCACAAGGAAATTCAGTGGAGAAAGAAGTCTTTTCAAAAAATGGTGCTGGAACAATTGGATATCTATGTGCAAAAAATGAACCTAGACCCATACACATCTTACATGTGAATTAACTTAAAATGTTTCTTAGGCCTAAAGGTAAAACCTAAAATTATGAAACTTATAGAAGAAAATCTTTGTGATCTTGGATTAGGTAAATATTTCTTAGATATGACATTAAAACATAGTCATAAAAGAAAAAAATGATAAATTCTACTTCATCAAAATTAAAAACTGCTCTGTGAAAGATACTATTAAGAGATTGAAAATCTGGGGGCTGAGAGAAATCTTCGCAAAACTCATACCTGACAAAGGACACATACTCACAATATGTGAAGAATTTTCAAAACGTGATAATAGGAAAACAGCCCATTTGAAAACATGGGCAGAGGTTTTATGCAGACACTTCACCAGGGAAGATACATGGATGGCAAAAAGTACATGGAAAAATGTTCATTATCATTAGTTATTAGGGAAATGCAAATTAAAACTACATTGTGATACTACATACTACTAAAAGGGCTTAAAAAATTAAATATGACAAAACTCAGTGCTGGGGAGGATGCAGAGCAGTTGGACCTTTCATACATAGTTGGTGAAAATGCACAATGGTGCTGCCTCTTTTGGAAAACAGTTTTGTCAGTATCTTATATAGTTAAAAACATGCTTACTCTATGGCCCAGCAATCCCACTCCAAAACACTTACCTAGAAAAATTAAAACTTATGTTCACCCACAAATTTTTTGTTTGCCTCCACCGCTGCTGCCGGGTCCAAAGTCCCGAACCCCCAGGGCACCCAATGCCGACCGCACCCGCCAAACAGACATGTGGCGGCCTCTGCCCCCCAACCACAAAACTTTATGTAATCTTTATAGTGGTTTTATTAATATTTGACAAAGTATGGAAATAACTCAATATCTTTAAACTGATGAATGGATAAACTGTGTGGTGCACCCGTAGAATGGAAAACTACTCAGCAATAAAAGTCAATGAACTCTTGATATGTGTATGTATGAATGTACATCCTATGTTAATGAATCTCACAGGCATTAAGCTAAATGAAAGAAGCCAGACTCAAAGGACTGCAAACTGAGTGATTCCATGTATTACTACATTCTGGAAAAGGCAAGACTATAGGGACAGGAAGCATCAGTTGTTGCCGTTGGCTGGGGACTGGGGAAGGGTGGAGAAGGGAGTGATTAAAAGGGACACAAGGAAATTGTTTGGGATGGTAGAACTGTATTTTGATTGTCATGATACTTATACAACAGTGTTTTTTCACGCTCATAGAACCTTATGCTAAAAATTCCTAATTTTACAATGTGTAATTTCTAACTCAATAAGCAAAGTGTATCAGATAATTTGTTGAATCAACATTAGTGTTAATCATCATGATAAGAAAGACTTGAGTCTGTTTTACTTTGGTTTGACCAGGTCATTAGTAGATATGGATTCTGTTCATTGAATACCTTATTTCTGGGCTAACAATATATGCATTAGGGGTGGGTCCCTTGAGGCATTGAGGGTGGGAGGAGAACATAAAATAGCAGTCACTTACTCTTGTTTCCTATTTTATGGCTGATAGCATTTGCCTTACGTATTGAGGTGCTCCTATGTTGCGTGCATAAATGTTTACAATTGTTATATCTTCTTCTTGGGTTGATCCCTTGATCATTATGTAGTGTCCTTCTTTGTCTCTTGTAATAGTCTTTATTTTAAAGTCGATTTTGTCTGATACGAGAATTGCTACTCCAGCTTTCTTTTGGTTTCCATTTGCATGTTATATCTTTTTCCATCCCCTCATTTTCAGTCTGTATGTGTTGCTAGGTCTGAAGTGGGTCTCTTGTAGACAGCATATATATGGGTCTTGTTTTTGTATCCATTCAGCCAGGCTATGTCTTTTGGTGGGAGCATTTAATCCTATATGGCTACATTTTAAATGTACAAAGTTTAGGTAGCTGTTTTAACTCTCAGAAACTAAAATCCATACGTGTGTGTGTGTGCAGAATCCTGATTTCCTCTCCAACATAATCTCCTATTTCTCCCACTTGTCTTCTAGCAATTCTAAAAACTCAAAAAAGCCCTTAATGGGCCTTGCATTGCACGCGTTGATATCGTTTTCCCTACTTGAGATCTGCCTGGAATGCCTTTGCCGCACTGCTCTGCTCTGTTGAGCTCTCCTTATGTTTCAAGCTTGAAGTCAGGCTTTCCGTCCTCAATGAAACTTCCTGCCCCCTCAAGGCAGAGCTTCACCCCCTTGTTTCAGTCTATTGCCCTTGCTCCGTTCTTTCATGGAAAGCTCCAGTGCTTTCGCGTGACTGAGTCCATGCTTATCTTTTCGAGTAAACAGTATATTAGTGGACAAAGCCCCTTGTTTTATAGAATTTTATATGTGTGCTCCCAGCACAGTACATAATATAGAACCAGTTCTCAATGTATTTTCCCTGAGGGAACTAATGAACAGAAGTGTACTTTCTGGGAAAAATATAAAATATTTGCCAATTGTATTACACATTTGTATCTTTTTAATGTTTGCTTCCAAATTGAATTATAAATATATAAACTCAGACTCATATTCTCTCACATGCATTCAAGGAGTGCAGGATGTAATTTCCTTAAAATGTATTCTTTAATTTTAAATAGTATCTAATCTTCACATAAAACAAAAAAGCAAAACAGAAAAACGAAATAGCCACTTCTCAATAGGCTTGGACTATGGATGTCTTTCCATTGTTGGAACATTAACTTTGCTTTAGTTTTGGATAATAAGGATAGGAGAGTGCTGCTCAGAAGTGGCTCTATTTTTATAATGTTAGAACTTGATCATCATACTTTCAGACTGTATAAGCAATCGACTGACATCTTTATTCATTTGTGTGTAATAAAGCCTGGAGAAAGCAAGAGATATGGTTATTTACCACCCCACGCGAAACATAGTTTATTAATCATGGCCATATCATTATATTATACTTAGGAACAAAAAGGAGTTCAACACCTAGTTCTGATCTGTGGCCAAGGCTCATGAGTGTACAAAGAAGTTGACAGCCTTAACTGGTGGTCATTACTAATTTAATAAGCAGTCTTCAAAGCTCTTGCAGATACAAAGGAATCTGAAGTTACATGTGTAATATGCAACGTGCGCAAAATACTTAATTCCATTCACTTTGAAACCTGGAGGACAGTTATTAAAATTGTATGGTGCAAATTAAAATTTAAGATTAAAATACAAGATCAAAAGAATCCGTTTTTTTCCTCAGCACTATTAAGGATCAGCTTTCTGAGTAGAGAGACTCGATGTTCAATGTCATGTCCTTTCCCTCTGGAGAGCTAGATTAAAGCTAATCATAAGTGACTAGAGAAACACATCTTTCTGTATTTTTTTCAAGTGGGAACACTTTATTACTTTTTAATATATAATGTAATTGTAGTCACAGGGTGAAAAATACAAGTCAAATAAAAGTAAGGACAATTTTAGAGAAACAAGTGTGATGTGGGAAAATATAAAATTTGCCTCAATGGCATTCTTAGAACTCTGAAAAGTGCATCATTTCATTACATAACAAACACCTACAACGTGAATAAATGCAGACTCACATGCAAATTCACCTCCACTCTCACCTACTTATGATTTTAAAAATACGCTAATAGTTATTTTCTGTGAGCCTTTATTAATGGTCAGATACATTAAGGATGAGTTATGAGGAGTGATTGGAGCAATCAACAGCATATCCCTTAGCTTGTGGTTGAGATTACAGCCCTAGACTTGACAGCATCTCACATTATAATGGGGTGTTAGACCTGACCCAGGACATAATGCCTCTTGTAAGTGAAAAAACTTCTGTCTCTACGGAGTTGTCTCTTTGGCCCCTATAGGAAGGAGACATGTACATTTTTAAATCCCTTTTCTCACATGGGAAAATTCTAGGAACAGCATAAATAATCTCAAAGGACATGAAGCTCCTAAAATTAGCCATGTTTAAAATTTAGTGCTAGTCAATAACATTTATTTCATTGACAAAAACAGGCTGTGATAATAACTAAAGAAACTCTTCTCCTTTAATTGTAAATTCTTTTCTGAATATTTGAATATTATACTAAAGTTTTGAGAACAAACAGCACATGATAAACACACTACTCTGGGTGACTTTCCTTAAACATAAACTATGCCAGACCATAACTTAGGTAGGACCTAAGTTCTTACTTTCACCATCATTCCTTTATTTGTTTTTAATTTTTTTCACTTAATTTGGTAAACAACTTTTTTTAAATTAATAAATTAATAATTAATTTATTTTTGGCTGCGTTGGGTCCTCTTTGCTATGTGCAGGCTTTCACCAGTAGTGGCGAGCAGGGGCTACTCTTCGTTGCAGTGCACGGACTTCTCATTGCGGTGGCTTCTCTCGTTGCAGAGCACAGGATCTAGGCACGCAGGCTTCAGTAGTTGCGGCTCGCGGCTCTAGAGCACAGTCTCAGTAGTTGTCCCACACATGCTTAGTTGCTCCACAGCATGTGGGATCTTCCTGGACCAGAGCTCGAACCTGTGTCCCCTGCAGTGGCAGGTGGATTCTTAACCACTGCGCCATGGAAGTCCCCCTTTATTTGTTAAACAGCAAATTTTGAGTGCCTAATGTTTATTGGCACTGTACTGGGCTATAACCTTATAAAATGAGGTGACTATATAATTTATTGTCTAAACCAGGAGACTGTTGAGGGTGGAGACTGGTCTATTAATATACTTGATGAGAAAATCGGCATAAACCAGGTGTATCACAGGTAAACAAGGATGCATGATCTCCGTACGAATATGGGTATTGTTATTCAGAGTTGAGCCTGAAGTACTGCATGACCCTGAAGCACTTTTATGTCATTAAAAACATTATATTTAGTGTGGGATATACTTTATCACATGGGAAGGGAGTTGACAGAGTGGTAGATAGTTTGGCTCTGGAATGTTGTTTCAGATCCCAGCGTGTATAGATGATTAGTTGTGGAAACGTGAAGTTTTCAATCTCGTCAAGCCTCAGGATCAACATTTGTATTCTGGAGGTAATAAGGGTATATGTACAGTAGTATGTTATTATAAGAGGAAACTGAGAAATCCATGAAGGGTGCCTGGCACAAAGACTGCCACACAGGCAGACGTTCGGTAGATGGTAGCTGTTAATGTAGTATAAATCACGTCAACAAATTGAACTGAAAATTAACAAGCTATCCTTACTGTAATTACCTAATCAGGCCTAGTGTGAGGAAAGTAGTAGATGCTTAATAAATTCTTGTTGCGTGAAAGAATGAATAAAATTAAGAAATAAAAGTTAAACAGAAGTATTCCATAATATGAAGTATTCTAGATTAAATAGAAGTTTACTGGATTTTTTTTCTCATTTTAAGGTCTCAGAGCTGGTTTAAATACATGAACCCCAGGAAAAGAAGATGATATAATGTTAAACTGCTCTAATTCATTGGGCCTGGGCCCTGGTTTCACATTGAAATCACCTGGGGTGTTTTAAATACTGACACCTGGGCCCCAGTCTCAGTGACTGTGATTTAATTGTTTTAGGGTAGGACCCAAGCATTGGACTTGTTCCCCAAAGTATCTCCAGGTTATTTTAATACACAGCTAGGGTTAAGGGCCACTGTTCTAAGTTCTGTGCTAAGTAGGTAAAGCATTTCATTGTGTATTGGGTGCCATATTTTAGGAGAGAATGGAGCTGGTACAAAGGAAAGGGATTGAGATTGCAGAAGGCTGAGAAAGCATGTCCATAGTTTCTTTCATAGTTTGTTAAAAGAATTCAATAGGAAGTTTAGGGCAATAAGAAACCTTGGTCACATACTCAAAGTAATGTAAGATTGAGGTAGGCAGGTAAGTGGTACATTATTTCATTGTAGGAATTTTGTCATGTGGGCCCAGTGTTGCCAGATCTGCAGATTTTATATGAGAAGAAGAAAGCAAGGTTTTTATGTGTTCACACTCCCCTGACTTTTAAATGGGAGAGTTTTTCTTTTAACCACCTGGTGTTCCAAAGTATACCTGTAGATCTCATCTGGCTATCGTGTTGTCTGTTGCTTTATGCCAAGAGTCAGCACACTATAGCCTACCAGGGCAAATCCAGCCTACCACCAGATTTTGTATGGCCTGATAGATAGGTTTATTAATGGTTGAAAATATCAAAAGAAGATTAATATTTCATGATGTGAAAATGATATGAAATTTAAATTTTAGTGTGGGATACAGCCAAGCTTACTCATTTACATATTATCTATGACTGGTTTCATGCTATAAGAGCAGAGTTGATTAGTTACATTTTCTCATAATGTTCAGTGTATACAAATTGCAGTGATGCTGTTATAACTTGCCAGCATTTCAAAATGCATATTATTATGGACTGTCTTATTTTTTTACTTTTTATTGTGGGTGCATTCTCATTATATCAAAATGAGAAAAGTAGACTTTGTGCAGTAGGCTGAATATTTCAAAAGTGTCCATATTCTAATTTCCAGAACCTATATGTTACCTGTGATCACTGTGTTTGAACCTGTGATCAAATTGAAGATTTTGAGATGGACAGATTATCCTGGATTATCTGGGTGTGTCCAGTGTAATCACAGGGGTCCTTACAGGAGGGATATAAGAAAGTCAGAGAGGGAGGGTGATCTGATGACAGAAGAAGCGATTGGAGTGATGCAAGCTACAGCCAAGAAATTCCAGCAGTCTCTGGAAGCTGGAAGAAGCAAGGAATGGATTCTCCCCAAAGCTTCCAACTGGTCCTGCTGATGTTTTGACTTCAGTCCCATAAGACTTATTTCAGACTTCTGATTCCCAGAACTATAAGAGAATAAATTTGTATTGTTTTAAACCACTAAGTTTGTGGTGATTTGTTACAGCAGCTACAGAGGAAACTAACATGGAATATCATACTTTTAAAGCACAATGGAGTGCGAATTATTGAATTAGATGCCCCAAATTGAGTTTATTATGCAATGGCAATATAGAGGTGCTAAAAGACTACAATATATGATGGTATTACCAGGATAAGCACGCATCACCATGTTCTCAATGCACAGGAAAGCAATGATCAGGAAAATTAGAAAATTTTACAAGACAGGATCTTATTTCAGTGGAAATTCTTCACAGCAATGAAAACTAAACATGAAGCTGCAAACAAAGTAAACTTTCACATGGCTCATTTGTTAACTAAGCAGGAAAAGTCACTTACTGATTGTTAATTAAATCATGTTTGATTGAAACAACCAATAAAATTCATTTAGAGAAAATAAACTTGTTTCAGACTATTAGCTTTTTGGTGAGAACAGTTGCTTAAAGAGTTGAGGACGTTTGGAACAACATCAGTAGTCAATTATAAAACAAGGCAAACAATTTTGAATGGATTTCTTTGGTTATTGGTGAACTGATTACCAATTGATTACCATACTGCTCAGTTGTTTGAGAAATCAATACCACGTTTCAAGAGACTGAAGAATTAGTCTGTGTGGAACATTTACAGGTGAGAGTTTTTTCAAGGACTTTAAGAAAACACTAATTCAGTACTACCTGAAGTGGAATCTGCTAAGATGTATTATACATGATGGTGGTAAAAATATGTGTGGAACAGGAATAGGTTTAGTTGGATGAATTTGCAAAGCTTGTGAAAATATGAAGTGTTTAAATGCCCATGGTTATTTGGCATGTTATTCACTGGCAGGTACTTTGTGGAAAATATTCAAATTTATCATGTGTTATTGAATTGGTAGTGTCAATGTAAACTTCACTCACTCTCCTGGACTTAGTCATCATCAGTTTTATGATTTTTTGTCAAAAATAGAAACTAAGTATCACGACTTGCCCTACCACTCAGCATTCTGATGCTTTAACAGGGATAAAGTTTCACTGCAATTGTTTGAGCTCAGGACTGAGATGGAAAGTTTTCTGAACAAGAAGACTGTGTGTTATGGAACACTGCACATTAGGAAATTAATTTGCTTTTGCTGGAGACTTGGTGATGTTGTATAATAAATTAAAACTAAAATTTTAAAGCAAAACAGCACTTATATATGAAATATATACTGCAGTAAAAATATTTTCACAACAGCAAACATTGCTTGTATCACAGGCTTCTTGGCACACTTACTGTACTATTAAGAGTTAAAACAAGAAGTAAGATCTTTAATCCCACACACATTTACAGCAAATATATTTTCTAAGCTCAAACTACAAATCTAGCGGTATTTTTCAGATCTCAATGCGAGTCGAAAGGGAATTTCCATATTTCAAAATCCATTTAATTGCACAACTGAGGCGCTTCCACTTAACCTTCCATTGGAAGTGATTAATCTACGTTGTAATGACATACTGAAAGACAAATACCAAGAGAAGAATCTAATAGAATTTATAAATGTCTTCCAAGTGATGAATATCCACAATTAAAATGATATGCTCATGAATTAGTATCAGTACTTGACAGTACCTATCTGTGTGCAACAGCATTTTTAAAGATGAAATCGGTAAAATCTCATTACAGATCAGCATTAACAGAGGAACATTTGCAAATGATTTTTATTGTAGGGAATACTAACTCTGAACATCACTTAAGTGTAATGTTATCCCTCCTTCAAAAGAAGAGAATTTGGGCTTCCCTGGTGACGCAGTGGTTGAGAGTCTGCCTGCCAATGCAGGGGACACGGGTTCATGTCCCGGTCCGGGAAGATCCCACATGCTGCGGAGCGGCTGGACCCGTGAGCCATGGCCGCTGAGCCTGCGCGTCCGGAGACTGTGCTCCACAATGGGAGAGGCCACAACAGTGAGAGGCCCGATAAAAAAAAAAAAAAAAAAAAAAAAATTCCATTTGCAGACCTCTATTACAAAAAATATACTCAATTGTTTTTGGATTTTGTTTAAAAAAATGTGGAAATTTGTTTTTTTCTTTTGTTGTATTACTGCCTACACAATGTTCTTAATTTTGCCTCTTATTCACAAGGCCTAAAATATCTACTGTTTGGTTTTTACAGAAAATTTTGCCAACACTTGCTCTAATTGATTTTTTTAACACCTGAATCAAACTGCATATGTACTTCCTGATTCATGTAGACTGGAGATTATGTGCGTGGATAGGGGGCTGGAGGAGAGGGAGGGAGGGAAGGGAGGGAACTTCCCAAATAAATTTAGGATGATTTTGGAAGCAGAAAATCTGTGCAGGCAAATAAAAATGGATACGAACCCAACCATATTTGAGGTTCATCTGCTCTCTAGCTGTCCTCAAAGTAGTTATTCCCCTTCCAGACAAGCCCTGACTCAAGTCCTAACCAGCCTCCAGTAATCAGGAATGGGTGAATCAGGGCAGTAGAGAGAAGATGCATTTGAAACTTCAGACCAGGAGAAGTTAGTATACCACTAGTCTAAAAAAAATCAGGGTATATGAAGCAGACATAAAGCTCTCTACTCATACCACTTGCTCATTACAACCACTGAGCACAACAGCAATGGCTTCCAATTCCCTGAGGATTCTCTCTAGCAACCATAGCCTGCTCTTCCCAGGGCCCTTGCAGGCTGGAAAGGCAAGAGAATTAATGATCCCTGGGCAACTCTCAGCCAGTGATCCTATCAGTGGGATGACTCAGAGACACGGACTCCCATTTTCATCCACGTGGAGACAAAGATTAGTGAATTGACAGAACAGTGCTTACATTGTAGGTTGCCTTATATCCTCTGTCTCATGTCCTTGTTCCACTACCAGTGCCTACTAGGATCACCTCCCAAATAAGACATTTGTCCTTGAACCCTTGTCTTAGGGTCTGTGACTGTTTACATGTTCACATGGAATCCAGACTTTTAATTTTGTAAAATATCTCTATTCTAAAGGAAATTAAGAAAATCTCATTTACAAAGGCATCAAAAATGATAAAATGCTTAGGAATAAACTTAAACGAGGAGGTGAGAGATGTGTACACTTAAAATTATAAAACATTGCTGAAAGATACTAAAGGCGGCACAGATAAATGAAAAGACATCTCATGTTCATGGATTGGAAGACTTAATATAGCTGAAAATGTCCATACTACCTAGCACTATTTACAAATTCAATACAGTCCCTAGTAAAATCCCAATACCATTCTTTGAAGACATGGGAAAAAGTATCCTAAAATTCTTACAGAATCTCAGTGGACCTTGAATAACCAAAACAATCTTGGGAAAGAAGAACGAAGATGGAAGCATCGCACTTCCTGATTTGAAAATATATTACAAAGCCACAGTAATCAAAACAGTCTGATACTGGCATAAAGACAGACATAAAGACCAATGGAACAAAATAGAGAGTACAGAAATAAACCCTCATGTATATGGCCGAATGATCTTCAACAAAGGTTCCAAGACCAAACAATGGGGAGAGGACAGTCTCTTCAACAAATGGTGTTGTGAAAACTGGATATCCATGAATGTAAGAATGAAATTGCTCCCTTAGCTTTTACCAGATACAAAAATTAACTCAAAATCGATTAAAGCCTAAATATAAGATCTAAAACGATTAAACTACTAGAAGAAAAGCTTTCTGAACTTGAATTTGACAGTGATTTATTGGACATAACACCAAAAGCACAGGCACAAATAGACAAATGAGACTATATCAAACTTAAAAACTTTTGCACATCAAAGGAAACCAGAGTGAAAAGCAACCTATAGAATGGGAGAAAGTATTTGTAAATCATATGTCTTAAAAAAGGGTAATATCCAGAATTTACCAAGAACTTCTAGCTCAACAACAACAACAACAAAAAACTTGATTTTAAAATGGGCGAAGATCTCGAATATCCATTTCTCCATAGAAGATATACAAATGACCAACAAGCATATGAAAAGATGCTCAATATTACTAATCATTAGAGAAATGCAGATCAAAACCACGAGATATCACCTCATACCCATTTGGATGGCTATTATAAACAATCATAACAGCAGCACTAGGCAGTGCAGGTGAGGATGTAGAGAAGTTGGAGCCTTTGTGCATTGTTGATGAGAATGTAAACTTGTGCAGCTGCTGTGAAAAACAGAAGGAAGGTTCCTAAAACATTAAAAATATAATTATCATATGATCTAAGCATCCCACTTCTGGGTCTATATCCAAAAGAACTGAAAGCAGGATCTTGAAGAGATATTTGCTCACCCATGTTCATTGTTGTGTTATTCACATTAGCTAAGAAGTGGAAGCCACCAAAATGTTCAACAACAGATGAATGGATAAAACATGTGATATATACATACAATGGAATATTTTTCAGCCTTAGAAAAGAAGGAAATCATGTCACATGGTACAACACGGATGAACCTTAAAGACATTGTGCTAAGTGAAATAATCTAGTCACAAAAAGATAAATACTACATGATTCCACTTATATGAGGTATCTAAAGTAGTCAAATTCACAGCAACAGAGAGCAGAATTGTGGTTGCCAGGGCCTGGGGAGAGGGGAAATAGAATGTTGTTTGATGGGTATAGAGTTTTATTTTTGCAAGATGAAAAGTTCTGCAGTCTGTTGCACAACAATGTGAATATACTTAACCCTACTGAATTGTACACTTAAAAATGGCGAGTGTGGTAAATTTTGTGTTATGTGTTATTTATCACAATTCAAAATGTGGGTACACTGAGTGGAAAATAAGGAAACAGAATGAGAAGGAGAAAGAATTAATCAGCTGATTGGAAGGAATGGCATGTCCCCATTTTCCCTATTACAGACTCCTGCCTTGTGACCTACCTGAATTTGGTGGAGACATCACAGGTGTCTTTTAGGGACAATTACCGCTGGTGGTTCCTGCACCTTTCCCAGAGGGTATAGTACTTCCGGGGCTCATCTTGGACCCTTACTCGGTCCAAAGTGGCTAAAGGCACCACATGTTTTCTCACCTTCATTCACCTACACGGGGACAAAGGCATTGAATGGCTGAGTGTAGAGGCTCTTGGCAAAGATATTTGCAAAGGGATGGAAACCACAAATAAAAGAAACAAAGGTTTTGTGAGAGGCCCCCCCAGAATTGTGTGGTGAAAGCCCTTGGAGCCTGCTGGTTTACTGCTGGTGATCTTCATGTGTAGAAGAGTGGACAAGGTAGGGGTGATGTGGCTCATCCCAGCGCCTTCGCCCTGCTCTACCTGCTGAATCAGGCGCCTAGAAAGAAATCGTTAGTTCTAACAGCTGAAGTTTTTCGTATTTCTCGTCTATTATACCGCCCCTTCTCCGTCCACATCATGGTCTAGTTTAAGTAACTGAGAGGCTTGTCTCCTGTCTCTGAGACCCTGCCTTGCTCTCTATCACAGCCATATGTGGAGACTGAGGGTATAAACAGAGCAGGATTTAGGGGAGTATTCAACTCCCTTCTCATTCAAACCCATTCTGTGGGGAAGACCGGCCACAGGAAGAGACCCGTGAAGGCAGAGTGGTAAGGAATGGCTGTGTGTCAGGCTGCAGCTGGATCATGGATAAATTCAGTGGTGGTGGAGAGGCAGTCTGGGCAAAGGGCACCTCAGAGGAAAAGCACTGAGACAGGAATTAAGGCAGCACTTTCTGGAACAACCAGGAGGTAAGCAATGCTGAACTGGGTTAGGACTAGAAAGAGAGGAAACTGGGACTTGAAATCAGACCAGTTTGATTCTAAAGTCTATACTTCTAACTTTAAGAATGTTAACATTTTGCCGTACTTAGCTCTCTGCATATTTATCTATCTATGCTAAATAATTTGCAAGTAAATTGCCAAATATCAAACCACTTCTGCCTAAATATTGTAGTGTACATATTGCAAAAATAAATAATTCTCGTACCCCCTAAGAAAACTAGCAACAAGTTTTTAATATCATCTAAATGCAGTCCACATTCAAACTTCCTTTTTAGTTTCATTTAATCTCAAACAGTCCCTAACCTTTCTTTTTCTGTTTCTTTTCAGTGATATCAACTTGTGAAAAGGCCTGGCCAGCTGTTATGCAGAAAGTCTCTATTCTGTACTGATCTCTCTATTTTCCCATGGTGTGAAATTGTCTATGCGCTGGCTTTCTTATCAACTGGAAGGTAAGTCTCTGATATGATGTGATTCAATTCTGGATGCAATTTTTGGCAAGAATACTTCATAGGTGATGTTATGTACTCTTTCTGCACTCATCAGGGGGGGACTTAGGGTATCTCATTGTCAGTGATGCTAGCCTTGATCATTTAGTTAAAGTGGTGAACATCATATTTCATCTTTGTTAAGGCTCACTTTAGTTTTATTTTTTTTAATTAACAGATAATCTGTAGGATGATACTTTGGCAAGATGAGAATATTCTACTTGCCAGCAACATCTTACTTTATGGGCTAGATGATCCTTGTCTGAATCAATTATTGTATTGGAGCTGCAAAATTCTGATTTTATATTTCTATCATTACTTTTATACTTGCTAGCTTGTATTCTTCTATGCTTCATGCTTCTTGAAGTCACAAAACCAAAGCTTAAGTTCTCTTGGTTCAGCAAATGCCTTCAAGGTAAAAGTGGGCTTCAGTGTTCTGCTTAACTTTCTGGACTCCCGCCTTTGTTTACTTTTGGGCCTGAATATTCTATACTTTCTTGTAAAATCATCAATAGACTTAAGATATTTTTATATTTCACCTAGAATGTTTAGGGTGACTATAAATGTATTATTTTTATCTATGATTCTTTTAGTCTTTATTAGATTGAGCAAATTTTCTTTTTACTTTTACTTTTTCCTCCTCTGTTTGGAATTTCTACATTCTATATCTATGTTTTAAAAATTTAACATGCATATTTGACATAAAATCTAAAACTATTTACATTTCTTTTTACTTCTGAAGAAATTAAAGGCACATACTTTTACATGTTGCTTTCTGATATTTTAATTTTACCTTATTTTCCCTTCCCATTGGAAGTTACCTCTATTATTATCTTTTGTAGTGTTAGGGACTGAGTTGTGTGCCCCCAGATTAATATGTTGAAGCCCTAACTCCCAATGTAAATGTATTTGGAGATATGGCCTTTAAGGAGTTAATTAAGGTTAAATGAGATCATAATGGTGGGGCCCCAATCTAATAGGACTAGTGTCCTTATAAGAAGAGAAAGCGACACCAGGAGTGTGCATGCACTGAGAAAACACCATGTGAGGACACAGAGGGAAGATGGCCTTCTGGAAACCATGGAGAGATCTCACAGGAAACCAGCCCTGCTGGTACCTTTATCTTGGACTTCCAGCCTCCTGAACTGTGAGAGAATACATTTCTGTTGTCTAAGCCACCCACTCTGTGGTATTTTGTTATGGTAGCCAGAGCTGACTAATACAGATAGTCAAGGCTTCTTTAGATTCAGCAATCCACATACCACTTTCTCTTCTTACCACTCCTTCCTGCTACTCCTTCTGAATTTAACTTCCTCTTCCATGAAGTATATCATTTAGTAGTTCTTATAGCAGACCCTTTCTCTCTCTCTCTCTCTCATTCTTTACTGAAAATTTTTACTTTTTTCCTTATTCTAGAATAAGAGTTTAGCTGAGTAGTAATTATCAATAATTTCTTTTAATACTTTAATTTTATCCCAAATATTCTGGACTCTATCCATTGTTGCTACTGAAAAAAATTATTAAAGATGTAATTGTCTTTTTTTTAAGTTATTCTGGTTTTTTTTTTTTTTGGCCACTTTCAAGACTTGTTCTTTGTCTTTATATTCAGTATGTCCAGGTGTAGATTTTATTTTACTTTTCTTCTATTTCATTCTGTTTGTTCCTTGAGGCTAAGGATTCTTGCATTTAGTCAGTTATAGGAAATTCTCAGTTGTAATATTCAATATATCACCTTTCTCCATTCTTTGTGTTCTTTTTGTATACTCCTACTAAGAATATATTAGACCTTGTCATTCTATTGTTGGTGTCTGTTAATTTTTCTCCCAGGTGTTCTATTTATGTGTGCTCACTGCCTAGTTAATTTCTTTACGGACACAGTTTACTAAATCTCTTTTCAGTGATTTTGGTTATTTCTAGAAATCTAAATTGTTTCTTTTTCATTTTTGCCAGGTTTTTAAAAATTATTTCTTTTTATTATAACTTGTGCCTTCAGTTTTCTTTTTACATGAATATTATATTTCAAAATACTTAACTCTGATAGCTTTATTATTGTAAGTTCTGTGTGTTTGTTGGGTTTACTGACATTTTTCTGTTACATGTTCCTTGCATATTCTGCATCTTTGTGCTTTGTGGGCTTATTGTTAGAAGACCTTGATCTCTGATAATTAATCTTTTAAGAAGGTTTTCATCTGCTTCTGCCAAATACCTTTAGTGATTATTATTGCCCCTTTGATGTTAATTTTTCACCTTGGTAGGGTCCAGATCAAGCAAGTAGTTTAAATCTGAACCTCTGGCCTATGACTTCCCAAGGGAGACTCTTTTACCAATCAGAATCCAAGCTTAAATTTCCTTTTCACTTCTTCGAACCACTTCCTTGAACCATAGTTACTCATTTAATAGCATTTTACTGCTTTAAAAATCACTCAACTGTCCTGCCTTCATCTGAGAATCTATGTAATAACATCTTTTCCTGTTTTGTATTCTCAGGACATTTAAATCCTAAGTTCCTTGATTATGAGAGCCATAACCCTCCATACAGCTTCTATGCAGTCAGCTCACATGCCAGTCCCTCTGCTTTCCAGTTTTCTTTTAGTTTTTGTCCCTTGGGGAGATCCAAATACATGCATGAAACACATGCACATAGGTATGCTTTTATAACTGCTTGTTATATTCCATCCAGAATTTCTTTGTATTTGGCAACAGCAGGTTTTCAGTCAGTAATACTGTAGAAATGGGAGTCCGTGGTGGTTGTCATACAAATCCCAAATTGAATGGGCTCCCTTGCCAAAAGAAAGTTCTCAGTCAAAAGAACTATATGCAAAAGGCTAAGGATCACTTTGTTAGAAATATATGCAGGGTTGAGCAAGATAATTTCAACACTGAGATACTTTGACAGAAATCTTACTTTACAATTCATGTGAAGAAGACATTCAGTCACTGGTGTGCTCTAAAGCAGACAAAATAAACATAAGCAAACAACCCCCCACCCCAAAGCTCTATTTATAGTGCTTGCTAATTTCCATGGTGTAAATATTCTCACAAATGGCTGATTTCAAACTAGCAATGGATTGCCAGTTAACTCACAAAATTCCTGAAAATTTAATAACTGGTCCATGGAAACCAGTATGAACCAGTTCAAGCACATGACTGCATTTAATTCATATTCCTGTATAATTTTTGTGGTAGATGTGGCATTTTCACTTTTTTCTTGATTCTAGTTCTCTGTGTCCTAGTTTGTTGCTTTTGTGGTAAAGGAAAAAGAAATATTAAATTTAAATTTCAGACTATGCATCAGAACAGGGATCAGCAAACTTTTTCTGTACAGTGCCCAGTATAGATACTTTAGGATTTGCTGGCTACATACAGTTTTCTTTTGCATATTCCTCTTCTTTTTTTTTTTTTTTTTATAAACTCTTTAAAAATATGAAGACCATTGCACAGCAGGCCCTTAGCTGGACTATAGTTTGCTGACCTTTTTCTCTGCTCTAGAAGCTTGGCATTATTGCTGCCGTAAAACAAACTTGTGCTGAAATTTCTGATAGATGACAGGAGAATCACACTCTCTGTTTCTTAGCTTCTTGAACCATTTTTACAGTTATCAAACCACGACGTTTTCTCTGGTATCATTGAGCTGGGACGGTCTATTTTGATTCTGTTTCTTTGAAACTGTATTTACTGTAAATGACAGCATATGTTACTAGGGGGAAAAGGTTTAATTTCTAGAATTTTCCATTAAAGTTATCTTTGAGATATTTGTTCTTTCCATTTTAACACTTTTTAAAGGCTTCCCAAGTAAACCAAAACATTACAGTTTATGGATTATTTTGTCCTTATCCAAATGCTTGAGGCTATTAATTTTTCTTTGTATAAAAATATTTTTATATCCTTCCAAACAGAACTTAAGCTTACTTCCAGTGGTCAGTAAGGCTTGAAACTCCATGGCTTAACTGCTTTATATTATTTTAAGGACTGTAGAAATTGATGGATTATCATCAGGAAAATGAAAACAGTTTTCAGAACTACTTTGCTTAGAGAATTGAGCTTTTCAAGGCATACCCCCTCCTCAAACACCAAGTATTAATTATGTGGTTTAAGCTCCTGTTATTTCAGCAAAGAGCTTAAAAGACTGACTGACCAGCATGAAAAAGCAATAGAGCATTAATTGAACAGATTTGAAATAATTGAGTTCCACATTTGTTAAGAACATAATAAAGGATGTTATCAAAGCTTCACACGTGGATATACCATTCTGAAAACTGCTTATGAAAATAATAGACTTTGATGCTAAGAATGAAAAAATATATGCTTTAAAAATTCATTAGGAAACTTCCCTTAAAAATGAATTATAGAAACTTCTGCCTTATAGAAATACCTTCTGACAGGCTACAGTTATCAGTTTCCATATTTGTGTACAGTTGAAGCATAATTGATGAAGATACAGGGCATACTGTAGATTGAATACAGAAAATTCCATTTCTTAATAGAAGTCAAAACCAGAAATGAGATCAAATGAGATCAAGTGAGAGAAAGAGATGGCAACTGGGAGAAGGAAAATGAAAAAGAAAAATGTTTTCCTTTTGTCTGTAAAGTGAGTCTAGGCAGTAGAATGGAGATGGTTGTCAGGATAGGCAACAAGAAATCAGAGTTGAAGGCACATTATAGATACTCTTTGTAAACTGATCACTGTGCTAGCTTATTTTAACTCAGAAATGTAGTCATCACAACTTTTAAGTTGAGAACTGTTTGGCGTAAAACGTTACTTAAGTAGTTAAGAAATTTACCTTTATTTTTAAAGTGAGCAAAAGCTTTAAAATACAAATCAATATTCATAGTTCCAAGAATTATGCCGAACTTGGTAATCTCTTAATAGCTCATCAAAGGTTTTGCTGCTCTCCTGGTGAATACTGAGAAATAAGCATCTGTTTTTAAAGAGTGATGATGATAATTCACATGATGTGTATATTCTGAAACAAAAAAGCAGTTTCCACGTTTCATCAATGATTGCCTTATAGAAGGTTGTCTCTAGGTTATCACACGTGAATGACTAAATTCTATGGTATATTACTTCTCTTTGTGATAAAAGAACAAGCTAGTTTACATTTTAAATAATATGGCAGGTAAGGAAGATATTCATCCATTCACTGAGCAGATGTTTAATGATTACCTCTTTGTTCTAAGCAATAGAAATAAAGCAGTGAATAAAACAAAGTCCATGCTTTTTTGGAGCTTATAATCAAATGTATTGGGTAGAAGGTAGGAAGGAGGAGACAGTAAACAATGAACACTTATACAATATATCAGTTGGTAATATGTTCTAGAAAGGAAAATAAAGAAGAGTAAAGCAACCAGAGACAGAATATGGTTGTGATTTTATATAGATGGTTAGAGACATCCTATCTGATATAATATTTCAGCAAAACTGTGAAAGGCTGTGTAATAGTTAATTTTATGTGTCAACTTGACTGGGCCACAGGGTGCCTAGACATTTGGTCAAACATTATTCCAGGTGTTTCTGTGAGGGTGTTTTGGATGAGATTAAGAGTTGAATTGGTAAGCTGAGTAAAGCAGATTTCCCTCCCTAAAGTGGGTGGGCCACTTTTATCAGTTGAAGGCCTGAGTAGAACCAAAGGACTGACTCTCCCATGAATAAGAAGGAATTCCTCCTGCCTGATGGCCTTTGAGCTGGGACACGGGTTTTTCCTGCCTTTGGACTCACACTGAAACATTGGCTCTTCCTGGGTCTTGAATTGGAAATTATATACACATCTTATTTGGTTCTGTTTCTCTGAAGAACTCTGACTAACATAGACTGTGAGCAAATGAGGCATTGGGATGTGGAAGAGAGCTTCAGGCAGGGGGAAAAGAGGGTGCTAAGGCCCTGAGTGAGTGGGAAAGCAGAAAAGAGATGTGAGGTGGTGGAAGTAGCTGAGGCAAAGCTACATAGAGCCCATAGGTCATAGTAAAGGACTTTGCTTTAATTTTTATAAAGGTAGGTATTTTGAGTGTTTCAAGTAGAGAGATAATTCAAATGGATCCCTCTGGCTCTTATTTCCTGAAATGGGGAAGACTAGGGACAGTCGATACGAGCTATTATGAATGAAGTTAAATGTTTGGTTCTGCAGATGTTAATTCTGAGATTTCTTTTGGACACCTAGTCACCATTATATATCCAGCTGATGGAAATATTTCTGAGTGTAGGGGAGGTTGAGGCTGGAGAGGTATAAAGATGGTATTTAAAAATGTGGAACTTGATGATGATGATATATAGAGTTTACTATGGGACAGGAACAGTTTCAGTTCTCAGAACAACCGTGTAAGGTAGGTATTATTAATATTTCCATTCTATGGATGAGGACGCTGAGGCAAAGGAGGTTATGTATCTTCCCTATAACATACTTACACTTAGTAAGTTATGGAGTTGGGATGCAAACTCAGGCAGACTGACTTCTAGAATCATGCTATGATGCCTCCCACGTGAGGTTCTTTAGGAACTGTGTATACTTAGAGAAGAGCTCCAAGGATTGTCCTAGGATAATACAGTAAACAAAGGTCAGGAAAATGAGGAAGAACCTACAGGGGAAATCAAGAAGGGGCACCAGTGAGGTCTAACGAGAACTCAGAAAATGTCACCTAGGAAGCCAAGGAAGGAGCATATTTCAAGTGAGTGAATCATCAAGTCACGTATGGTGAAGACTGAGAAAGGGTCACTTGGTTTTCCAACGTGGATTCTTTTGTTCAGCCTGATTGGAGATGTTTCAAAAGAAAATGGGCCCTGTCTTCGTTTCCAAATATCATTCTCCACTAAAACGAATGAATCAGGGTTCCTTGGAGAAGTATCTGGGGCTGGGGCAAGGAAAGTACAAGATGAACCCGGAATATGATGTGGCAGAAAGTGAGGATGTAGTCGATGAGTGATGTTTCCAAAGGACATAGGAGCAAGTTTGAAGAGACCTCCAATAGCCAATACGAGACAATTTGAGCACCAAAATAATGATAGCAAAGGATTTTAACCTATTGAATATGAACCCATGAATTCAAATTGGTGTAATTAGTTAACTAAACAAATTAAAGAGAAATCTCTTTCTCACAGTTTGTCTTCTCCAAACAACTAATAAATGTAGAAAGACTAATAGAATTAGAATTATCATTTGGCAATTGTAATAATGATAATTGGTTCAAGCAAAAATTATTAATGGATATAAAAACCAGTGGGTGAAAGTTTAAGGAGTAACAGAATATTTACATAGTCTCAACTTATCTTCTTGTAAGACTTATCAGTTACAAAGGGTAAACTACTAACTTTGCGGTAGAGAATCTTGGCTGACACCACTTTATCCAATTAGCCCCAATCATGGAACTAATCAATAGGGTGTACTTCCTGATACAATGCTCTAAGAAGAAGTTTACATCACCTTATCATCTCTGAGGTGCTCCTGCCAAAAGTCCATAATATGAATCTAATAATGAGGAACCATCACACAAATCCAAATTAGAGATAATTCTCTGTATAACTGGACTATACTTTTTAAAGATGTCAAGTCTTGAAACATAGACTCAACAAATGTTTAGATTAAAGGAGACTAAAGTGATAACGCAACGGAATGCAATGCGTAGTCTTGGATATTCTTTTGCTATAAAAATTACTAGGACCATTGGCAAAATCTGAGTAAGGTCTGTAGATTAGAGAATAGCCTTGTGTTTTTGTTTTTTAATAATTTGATATGCCTTAAAACATATGTGATATGCTTTGAAATAACATGCTTGACACTGGTTAAATGTCTAGGCAGATATTCTTCATGCTTGCTAAGCGTTAAATATTAATTATTGTAAACTTATAATATCTGTTGGTAATATATCTGTTCATATCATCATCAAGCTTATTGAATATCTGCTTTTTAGATTGAACACTGCCCTTAGCATCAAGGATACAAAAGATATCTGGTGGGGTCATTACTCTCAAGGGTTTTAACACTTTATTTAGGAAGAAAGGATGCACATATGGATATTTAAATATCAATGCAAAATAGCATATAGTAAGTGCTGAATGAATGTTGCATGCATACCATACTATAAGAATTTAGATAAAGTAGTTAGACCAAGGAATGAGAGAATGAATTGGACAAGGAAATCGAACTCTGCTTAGCGTGTGGAATTAGCTAAATTGCTTTTCTTTTCTAAGCCCGCACTGTCCATCTGTGGCATTGAATAATAATAATACATGCCTCATAGTTTAGCTGTTACCCTTCCTCACCCACCATGGTGCCCTCTATGAGGGCAAGGCCCGTGTCAGCCCTGGTCAGTATTGTATTGCCACTTTATCCAGTTGAAAAATTATATGTCGACTGCATGAATGAAATTTATGAGAATTAGAAATGGTTTTTAAAATCTGATGTCTTAATACTGAGGAAGAGAATTGTTATATAATGAGGATATTCCAACTATAGCATCTGGTAGATAATAAGAATAATAATTCTGTTTACTAAGAAGCTGCTGTCATTACCATCACCAAACTCTGACACTATCTCTGAGAGTCTTGAAGTAAAGGTGATGCTTCTAAGTGTAGAAGAGAGGAGCCAACAGGCAGAAAGAATCTTGTAAACAGAGTTCCTCAGGGAGTGGAGACTGTATTTATTTATTTGTTATTGGAGTATAGTTGATTTACAATGTTGTGTTAGTTTCAGGTATACAGCAACGTGATTCAGTTATGCATATATATCTATTCTTTTTAAGATTCCTTTGCCTTATAGGTTATTACAAAATACTGAATATAGCCTCCTGTGCTATACAGTAGATCCTTGCTCGTTTTCTGTTCTATACATAGCAGTGTGTATATGTTAATCCCAACCTTCCAATTTATCCCACCTCCCCTTACTCCACAGGTAACCACAAATATGTTTTCTATGTCTGTGGGTCTATTTCTGTTTTGTATATCAATTCATTTATATCATTCTTTTTTTTTTTTTAAGGTTACACATGTAAGCAATATCACGTGATATTTGTCTTTCTCGTTCTGACCACTTCACTTAGTGTGATCATTTCTAGGTCCATCTTTGTTGCTGCAAATGGCATTATTTCATTCTTTTTTGTGGGTGAGTAATATTACATTTTGTGTGCATGTGTGTGTGTGTACGCACACCACATCTTCTTTATCCATTCATCTGTTGATGGAAATTTAGGTTGTTTCCATGTCTTGGTTATTGTAAATAGTGCTGCAATGAACATTGGGGGGCATGTATCTCTTTGAATTACGGCTTTGTCAGGATATATGCCCAGGAGTGGGATTGCAGGATCATACGGTAGCTCTATTTTTAGTTTTTAAGGAAACTCCATACTGTTCTGTATAATGGATGTATCAATTTACATTCCTACCAAAGTGTAGGAAGGTTCATTTTTCCAGCATTTATTATTTGTAAACTTTTTGATGATGGCCATTCTGACCAAAATGAGTTGATCCCTCATTGTGGTTTTGATTTGCATTTCCCTAATAATTAGTGATGTTGAGCATCTTTTCAGTGGAAGAAGTAGAATGATGCAGTTTGTCCAGTGTAGCAGTGGGAGTTAAATTTAGAGAGGGAGGTAGGGTAGACCTGTCACATCTTGAATTTTAATTGAGGAGATTGGACTTTATCCAGTGTCTAGTGAGGAAGCATTAGATTCTGAATAGGTGATATAAGCATTGGGAAGATCAATTTGATAATAAAGTAATGAAATTATCAGAGGTACATTTTATTATTTTAATGTAACTATAGCTACCTACTCTTAAATATATTAGAAATTTTGATATTTTGCCAATAACAGTTGCTTTTTAAACATTGTCTTTATAATAGATAATTATCTTGCCAAAGACTGAGATACACCAGGCAAATCTTGAAAGTGGTTTATCCTAGAGGCTAAAGTGGGTTATGTGTAACCCCTGGCATACTTTTATTTATTTTAATTGTGACAGATATTCAGGACATTTATACTGACCACTGTATTAATGACTGTCATAGTTAAATTTACCTGGAAGCAACAGATATGCCCAAGGAAACTTATTGCTTTATAAAAAGTTCATCTGAGTATCTTCTGGACCCAATGAAACATTTAGGTTCTTGGTTATGTCTCAAGAGTATAGCAGAGTATAGTAAATGGACTTAGAAAATGCAAAATTGCTACATTTCAGATGGTTGTCATAAGTCATTTGTTACATGCTGACTGCACCCATAAAATACTTCAATTTTGTATATTTCCTTAGGGAATGCCTCTCTTCCACATACAAATAAGAAAGACATTTGTTTGGGAAAGTCTTAGCAGATGATCAAGCAAGGTGGAAAATGTGAGAAGGATGCAGAAACTGGGAACTTTCTATCATGCAAATGTTTTCCTAGTTTTGCCTATTTAGAGGGAGAGGCCAACAGAAGTCCTGTCAGAAACTCCTATCTGTTATGCTTCTAAGGACCTTATTGGCTTTCTTGGTGAATGCCTATTTGCAAGTAAAATATTCAGTTGGTTCATCTTTCTAAACCCACAGAATTGCACAGGGTATCTGTGTTATGTAGCCGATGGAATATGTGGACTGATTGCATATTTTGATGTGAAATTATTTAGGCTTCTTTCAAATCACTGCCTCTGCCCTGAGTCCTGGAGCTTGTGAGATTCTGCGTGCACCGTATAAGAATGGAGTCTCTATTTCCACAGCCCTCTGAGTCTTCTGAAAGTAACCCCCCCTGGACTTCAAAGCCAAATGTTCTGGTGTCTTGTCTTCTGATTGCAGGACCCCCAGGCTGGGGAGCCTAATGTAGGGCTGAGACCTGTTGCTTTTTGGGGAGAACCTCTACTATTGTAATTATCCTCCTGTTTGTGGGTCACCCACCTGGGGGTATGGGTCTTGCAACTCCACCCCTCTTACCTGTCTTGTGGTTCCTTGTTTATATCTTTCATTGTAGAAGATCTTTTCTGCTAGATTCTGATCTTTCCCATCAATAGTTACTCTGTAAATAGTTGTAATTTTGGTATACCTGTGAGAGGAGATGAGCTCAGGGTCTTCCTACTCTGCCATCTTGGCCCACTCCCAATTTTAATTGATTTTAATTCATTTCCTACAAAGGAAAATAATTAGCATATAGTAATGTCATATTTTAATATACATCTTCCTGCTATGAGAAAAAGCCCATGAATATAGTTTAAAGACTACCTTATACTGAATTCTTTTGTGAGACAGGGAAGCATAGTTACTTTCTATTTTAAAGACCTCCTTCAGGGAGCCCCCCTATTGCATGGGGGGGGGCTCATGTTTGTAGGAGGAGGTGAGAATTCTCAGGAAGCAAATTTTTCGCTTGGTAGAGAATGATTCTCTTGTATAGGACTTAAATCTCAAGTCTGCAGTAGGTGATATGTGACTTAAGAGCCTTAAGGGAGGTGATTTGTCACTGAATGGTGCAAATCTTCAAAGGGACTAGCAAGTGAAGTGGAAAGATATCATCCTATGTGCCATCTTTGTTCAGAAGGATTCTAAATGAGCAGTTGTTCTGAAGTGGAGTTGTGGGTTTAAGAATGGTTTTGCCACTTATCCGGAATCTTGAAACATGCCACAGTGGCCATGTTTTCATTCCTTGACAAGAAAATAATGAGAAATGTTTTAGATTTTTACCTCTTTTGCGAGGACGGTTTTCTAGGAAGCTTGATTTTGCCAGTCCTGTTATTTTTGCTTCTGTCTTTATAGAAGTTACCATGGTGGCAGATGTCTGGTGAAAGTCCAGTGATTTGGCTCCTATTGTATATCATATTTATCTCTAAAGTAGCTTATCACTTTTTATATCTTAGGGGAAAATCAAGGTTAAAGGAACAATGGACTCCGTTTTCTTCTATTAATTCACATGGGTAGTTGCCCGTGGGTGTTGATGCGTCAGTAGCCATATAACAGTGTGTTTCACCTGTCTCATTAACAGTGTACAAGACAAGAGCCTGTCATTGTATAGAGTGCATAAAATGTGTAAGTACATTTTGATAATTTTATTCAGCCTTATGTTTGTTGCTGGTGTAAATGGATGTTAACATGATATACTCCTAGTTGAGAAGGTATGGCGTTCTTACTGATTAAAACTGTATCTTTTCTACTATCATCTTGCAAATACCAGGAGTTCTACCAGTAGAGGTACTTTCATTTGCAGTATTCATTGTGTTTTCAAGTGGTTTTTTAAGATGCAGTTAGAGCAGTAATAAACAACAAAACATTTCCTTTAAGGTGGGAGTGGTAGAGCCCATGAAAAAGCACTGAACGTGATTTTTTTGGTAGGTGAAAGGTGTCAACAGTATTTCATAGTTCTGCCATTTGTCATCATTGCACTTGGAGTGCAAGGGTCTATTTATCTATCTAAAGAATGTTTGTGTCCCCCAAAATTCATATGTTGAAACCCTAATGCCAATGTAATAGTATTAAGAGGTAGGCCTTTGGGAGGTAATTAGGTCCTCAGGGTGGGACCCTCGTGAATGGGATTAGTACCCTTATAAGAGGAGGCCAGAGAGCTAGTTAGCTCTATTTTTGCCATGTGATGACACAGCAAGAACACCACCATCTGTAAACCAGGCAGAGGGCCCTCCCCAACCATATTGGCACCCTGATCTTAAACTTCCAGCCTCCAGAACTTTGAGAAACATATGTTTGCTGTTTAAGCCACCCATTCTGTTATAATTCGTTATAGCAGTCCAAATAAGACAACATATATATTAGCAATCCCTCAACTTTAAACCTATCCTCTTTATGTATACATTTTGGGAGTTTTTCATCTAATTCTTAATGGTTTGGCAATGAGCCCCAGTACTTTTAAAAGAGAACAGATTATTTGAGAAATGCACGTGGGATGTTAGGATCACTATGATTCCCTATAAAAAGACACATCGTGTTCACTAAGGGGGCTTGTATTATGAATATCAGTAATCAGCCTGTGGTTAAAAGAACATGTAATATGAATAAGTGAAATTTCTTTCTGCCTACCTTGGGACTCAGGCAAGATGAGTAAGGTACAAAGAACTGAGATGGGAATAAAATTATTCTCTTATTTTTTATTTCTGCACTACATATTTGTTTACACAAAAAAGAAAAGGGGAAACATAGAGTTATTAAGATTCTCTCTTTAAAATACACGCTCAGCCAAATGAAAGAACAAATGTAGACCCTGAGCATAGATTTCCTATAATCCTGGCCCAAGTGTTGAGGCTATAAATTATGTAAGTAGCCACATAACAAAACAGTATGAAGCCCAGGTATGCTTACAAAGGAACATTCACACCAGGCCCTGGCAACTTGAACCTAATTTCTACTGAGACCCAATTGACTGATGAAAGATGATTGCTGGCGGGTATTATTTCTTTATCTTTAAAGAGTGACATATTGTGCAGCATTGCAAAATATCCAAAAGCCACTGTGGATAAGCAAGCCAGATCTTATTTTGCTATCCAAACTACCTGAAGCTTTGTGTGCAGCAGACCTGGTTTATCAGCTCCCCAAGCAGATTGGGCCCCTTAGGGCACTCATCTGATTATGGGTAATGTAATCATTGCTTCCAGGGGGTTGTGAAATTTGACAAGCCCTGTGGTACAATGGTCATTACTGAAAGGGAGGGTTTGACTGCATGCAGTCTAACTTCATGGTTTCCATAACTTTTTTCTTGCTCCTAAAGCAACCTGAAACCTACCTGGTTCCTTTTTTTTCAATCGATGGCCGAGCTCTTCTTCCCAGACCTCTCACTTTTTCCTTTCCTTTCCCTTCTCTCCCTCCCTCTCTTTCTCTCAGTCTCTTTCCCTTCCCTCCTTTCCTTTCTTTTCCTTCCCCTTCCCTGCCCTTCCCTTCCCTTCCCTTCCCTTTCCTTCCCTTTCCTTCCTTCCTTCCTTCCTTCCTTCCTCTCTCCCTCTCTTCCTCCCTCTGTCCCTCCCTCCCTCCCTCTGTCCCTCCCTCCCTGTCTCCCCCCCTTTCTTTCTTTTTCTTTCTTTCTTCTTTCCTTCCTTCCTTCCTTTCTCTCTCTATTTCTATCTTTCTTTTCCTTTCTGTGAGAGAGGAGAAGAAACAGACACTAAGGATCCTTTTTCAGAGGTAAAGATGATTCATTAATGTTGCACTTGACAAGTTTAACACAAGAGCACTCACCAAACAAAATTGATTAGCTTTAATACTATAACGGTACATCAGGAAAGCAGAATGTTTTGTTTCCCTTTGCCGGAAAATCCCTTGCTTAATTTTCTGTGATTTCAGTTTACTAATAAATCTCCATCTTGAGGAACATTTTGCTGTCCCCACCCTCTTTTTGTTCTTAGACTGCATGTTGAAGAAGGTAGTCATATATTACAATCAATTTTATGAATGTTGTAGACTAGAATAATCACACATAACCATGAAATAAGCTTATTTTGTTATTCTTAAAGAGGAGAATATGTTCTGGTAGATTCTTAATATTTAAGTTGAGCAGAAATACAGGGCATTTATTTTTAGGGATAAGTAGATGCTAAAAATGGAAATGAGTAATGTATTCATAAACATTAACAGTGTTTATAATATTGGCTAGTAAGGTCTGTATAAAAGTCTTGATTATGTTCATAAAGATATCAGAGGAGAAAGAAAATAGCCTTGTGTTTGCGTTGTATGCTTACGCGGATCAGGATTCTTAATCATCATGTAAGTTGTGGAATAATTTTACATTTCCTCTTTTGTATGGGCTCTTATTTATATTGATAAGTAGAGACTTCCTTTTCCTGTTTCCCTGTCGAAGTAACTTACAGTCTCATTGTAATGTAGCAAGCAGAACTAACTTGGAGGCAAGACAGTTTTCCTAATAAGGTATTAAGCCACATAACGTAACACACTTTACAAACTCTTCCAACTGTCAAGATTCTTGTAGTGGATCAAAATGAGAAACACACAATTGTGTTATTAATTAAGAAGAATAAAACTGCATTTGCTGAAACCTAAAATTATTTTACATCTTTAGGAAGAATGTCTCAGGAAAAAATGATAGTAAATTTCAATTAGAAAATAAATACACTTAGTTGTTGTAAAATGAAATATACATAGCTTGACTGCTATTTTATTGAATGCAGCCATATGTTTGAATGTTTGCCTCATTGTCAAGGGGGTAACTGGTTGCAGGAGGGTGCTTCTGTGAATAACTCAAGGGATGTTGTATAAATGTAGATTTTCTATTCCAGAGCAAAGTTTGGAAAACAGTTTCTTGATCATCTGTCAAATTCAATGTAATAGTCTTGATAAGCATTGGGTGGAAGATCACTGTGACTTTGACGTGTGTCGTGGGGAGGTTAGTGTTGCTTTCTCAAGCTCTTCTCTGTCTCTGTGTTGATCACACTTTGGAAAGCTCATATCCAAATATCTTGGACTGTTTTAACAAAATACCACAGACTGGGTAGATTAAACAACAGAAATTTGTTTTCTCACAATACGGGAGGATGGAAAGCCCAAGAAAAAGGATCAAGGTTTTTCTCTTCCTGGCTTGGCTTCTCGCTGTGTCCTCACGTGAGGGTGCGGGAGGGAATTGAAATATAGGATTAATGACAAAATAGATTTAATTAGGGACACTGGGATTGAATAAACAAAATATGAGTCTGGTGCAATAACTCCCATACCCTCGAGTGGCTACTCATGTCACATAAAGTGAAATCCACTCTGTGGAAGAATGAAGATTTTTATGATCTAGCCTCTGTTGATAGCTCTTATTTTGCCCTGTTCCCCCTTTGCTCACTCCAGCCGCTAGCTCTTCTGTCTGCTCCTGGAAGAACCCAAACTTTCTCCTGCCTTAGGGCATTTGCACAATCTATTCTTTCTTTTTAGACTGTTCTTTACCTGATTTTTGTATAGCTTCTTCCTTGTCATTCAGGTTTTAGCTCACATGTCCCCTCCTCTGAAAAAGACTTTTTGACCACCTTATCTTGGTAGGATATTCCCACTCACCCCACTTACTGTCTCATCCATTGCTAGATACCATCACCGCTCCTCACAGCATTAACACTGTTTGAAATTATGCTGTTTATTGATATTTTTCTATCTTTCCCCTCCCCATCCATTTGTACTTCTCTTGAATATAAGCTGTATGAGGGCAGGAGTCTTGTCTGTTTTGCTCACACTGTTTTCCCCAAGACCTAGAATGTACCTGCCACAGAATGGGCACTTCATCCACATTTCTTGACAGGGAAATAGTCGAATAAAGAAATTTTTCGAATCGCTTTTAAGGTCTAGTATTACTGAATATTATATATATTCAGATATATTTTTGGATGCCTCCCTCCTCTTTGAATGTGACCCCCAGGCCTCCCTGAGAAGATGAGGGCACAGTACCCCCTTGAAAATAAAGTGTTGGAAATATATTTGTATTCCTTTATCTCAAGCCACTTATTGAAACCCAAGAGAGAAGCTTAAAACACAAATCCTATTCTTTTTCAAAAAACACATACTCTCATATCTTTGTGAATGTGTCACTTGAGATTTCAGACTTAAATGAATAATTGTTTCCTATTCTTATTTTCTAGATATGAAAATATTTTAAGAGAAAGGATATCCACATCCCTCAGCTTGAAAGTGCATTACTGATTCCAAAAATACTTGCAAAGCAGAGTAATAGATAAAAACTCCACAGAACTACATTTTATTTGGCAGTCTGAGACTTTTTTCAATGACTGCACAAAAGCATTAAATAGAAATGGCCTAGGGATAAGGCATTGAATCAATATGCACCAGTAAGTTTGTGAAATCAATTTTTTGCTCCTTGGATACAGGAAAATTGATGTAACCGATGCTGTGTAACTTCTATTAATTGCCCACAGTGACAGAAAATTTATCAATTACTTATTGACTTCTTCGAGAGTATGGGAAAATGGCAGTAGCTCCAAAGTTAAGCATATAATATAGAAACCTTCCCTAGCTGAATGAAGGTGTAACTAGAAACAGATCAGATTTTTAAATGTGTGTCTTTGTATTTGGTTTCACGTATACACATCTCTCTCCCAGTCATGTCCTGCCTCAGAAGTTCGATATCTTAGAGATGTCTATCCATTAAGCTTTCTGATAGAATTCCTGCTAATAACATTAGTAGTCAACATTTTCTGATACTTACCATGTGCTAAGCATAGTGCTGATCAACAGTCACAGGGATTGGTACAATTATTACCTTCAGATAGTGTCAGAAAAAGAATGTATTCTGCTACAAGCCGTGAAAAACCTAGGAGACAGAAGCTTAAGCAAATGACATTTAGTTTCTATGTATATGTCCAGGGCTGGTGGATTTTGCATGTGATGTTGTAAGAAATCCCTCGATCTCCCTACTTTGCCGTCCCACCCATGGTGTGTGATGTGCTTCCTCATCCATAGTATGGCTGCTGTTCCTCCAGGTGTGGTGTCCACATTCTAGATAAGCTGTAGCAGGGAAGCATGAAGAACAAAGGACCAAAATGGAATGCCAGCTGACTTTGCCCCTGTTTGAAAGTGTTCATAGAAGCCCCTCTCAGGAACTTCCTTTTACTTCTCAATGCCTAAAGCTAACACAGGGAAAGCTGAGTATTAACTGGGCACATTGATGTCCAAAACGAATTGGCCTTTATATCCAAAGACAAGGAGAGAATAGATAATGAGTAAGCAACTTATAGCATCTGCCTTTGAAACTTAGACTAAGGTAAAGTGACTTGCAGAGTCACAAGACAAACGAAAGGAAGGCAGACCTGGGCTTCGGGCTCACTACTCTGAAAATTAAGGAATAATGATTCTGTTGATATGTTTGCTTTTTGAGTTGAAAATGAAGTTGCTTGACAAAAAACATGATAATTATTGATTTTAAACACTCTTTGGGATGCACAAATTTGACTTATTTATGATTGATCATGATAGAAGTAAAATACCTTACTTAAAACACTGGTAATAGGCCCCAAATTAGAAATGCAACTTATGAATTTGACACTATATCTTGTTCCACTCTAGGCGTTCATATTTTTCCACTGTAAGGTGCGCAGGTATGCCGAATATTGTTATGTAGTCTTTCTTTTTCTGTCTTTAAAAATACATACAGTTTAATGAAATAGGCTAGATTTAATTTCTAAAAGTTTTTTCCTATTGTTTTATTTATTTATTTATGTATATTAAAGAATCGTTGCATTCCTGGAATAAACCCCACTTGATCATGGTGTATGATCCTTTTAATGTGCTGTTGGGTTCTGTTTGCTAGTATTTTGTTGAGTATTTTTTCATCTATGTTCAACAGTGATATTGGCCTGTAGTTTTCTTTCTTTGTGACATCCTTGTCTGGTTTTGGTATCAAGGTGATGGTGGCCTTGTTGAATGAGTTTGGGAGTGTTCCTCCCTCTGCTATATTTTGGAAGAGTTTGAGAAGGACAGGTATTAGTTCTTCTCTAAATGTTTGATAGAATTCGCCTGTGAAGCCATCTGGTCCTGGGCTTTTGTTTGTTGGAAGATTTTTAATTTAAAAGCAGTAATTCCCAAAAACATTAAAAATGATCTAAATGTTCTAGAATAGAAAACAGATTAGTACAGTCAGACTGCTTTTGCTGTGCACATGCGGATTAGCTGGGCTGAGGGAGTTTAAATGTCTAGTTTAAGGTTACTCTGGTATTAACTCATAGAGCCAAGGTTTGACTCATATTTCTTTTCTCTTCTCTAGATTTGCTTGAATTTTATTTACCTCATTCTTTTTAAAAGCTTTTTGTTTCCTTACTGTTTCTGTCATTTAAAAACATGTTTAATATATTCTTCTTTTCTAGGTGCTCAATTAATGTTAGTTGAATAAATATAAATATTCAGTCTGGTTATTATTGTTATGTAGGATATATATGTGTATATATGCATGTATGTATCTCATGCTACATTACACTTTTTAAAAACTATAACCACTTAATTGAGATAGAATTCATTTATCATACAATTCACTTGTTTTAAATTATACAAAGTATATTCACAGACTTGTACGGCCTTCAATAGAATTAATTTTAGGACACTTTCATCGCTTCAGAAAGTAACTTCGTTTCCATTAACAATCACTCTTCATTCTTCCATTCCCCTCTCTCCTTCCTAGGCAACCACTAATCTTTCTAAATCTGTAAATTTGCCTATTTTGTACATTTCATGTAAATGGAATTATACTATATGTGATCTTTTGTGACAGGCTTCTTTCACGTAGTATATATTTACAAGTTCATCCCAGTTGTAGCATGTATCTGCACTTCATTCATTTTTTATGGCCTAATAATACTCCATTGTATGGGTATACCACATTTTATTTTATTTTTTTTTGTGGTACGTGGACCTCTCACTGTTGTGGCCTCTCCCGTTGTGGAGCACAGGCTCTGGACGCGCAGGCTCAGCGGCCATGGCTCACGGGCCCAGCCGCTCCGCGGCATGTGGGATCTTCCCGGACCGGGGCACGAACCTGTGTCCCCTGCATCAGCAGGCGGACTCTCAACCACTGTGCCACCAGGGAAGCCCTACCACATTTTATTTATCCATCCTCAGTTGATAGACATTTGGGTTGTTTCTACTTTTGGGTGTCATGTACAAGTTCTTTTGTGGATGCATGTTTTTATTTCTCTTGGATTTATACCTAGGAGTGGAATTGCTGGATCATATGGTAACTCTACATTTAACTTTTTGAGAAACTGCCAGATTGTTTTCCGAAGTGACTGCACTGTTTTGTATTTCCATAAACACTTTGTGAGGGTTCAATTTCCCATTGTTTTAATGTCGTTTATTTTTAAATATGTGCTTTCCTGCAAACACTATAAATTTTGGAGAAAGAAAAGGCCATTCTCCTTGGAAAAAAATCCAGGTTGGTCAGGAGAAGATTCTGACTAATGAGATCAGTTAACATCAGGAATGGCCGGAATCTTCCAAAGAGGGTATGAGAGGGAGGGCTATGAAATGCCCAAAGACATGCTTGAATAACTGAGGACAAGGATTCATACCTGAAGACTATCTATGGTGTTTTCATGTTTTCAAGAGAGGTAGAGTTTGGTTTAGTTACCTTATGTCAGAAAATTACCTATGAAAAAAACACCTTGAAAATTTGTAGTGTATTTTTAATAGCCTTGAACAAGTCTAGAAATATTATTGATTGAAGTTAAGCAGAGATGAGGCCTACAAATTAATATTTAGTGAAAGATTCCAAATGTGTCATAAAATCTCAGCATTTTGATCAGGGTTTTATGAAAATTTCCTGGAGAGAATACCTTTAGACGCAGGCTAAAATTCATTTTCAAGACCTACTGTTGGAACCTTGACCAGTTGGGTTAACTTAAAAGAGCATTGGACAAAATGACATTTAATGAAATTCAAAATGCAGAACATAGTCACATTGCATATTTAAGTAAAAGCCTACCAGGAAAGAAAAACTTTATCTCTAGATGCATTGAGATCTGTCAGTGACCAAATTGTATGTTTGGATTCTTTGAAGTTTGAGATGCTACAAGGTTAATTTTTTGCCGCGAGAAAGAAAAGAGCAGCAGCAATAACAAATAATAGAGAATTAATAATGATCTCAAAATAATTTTAAAAGTCTTGGGAATACCAAATAAACAGCACAATCAATAATTTAAAACAGCATCAATAATAAATGCACTGAATAAAAGGAAAACGGCCAAGTCCAGTTATGAGATGTTTCAAAGTAAATAGAGCCATATATAAGAGGGGGAAAAAAGTAAACATGTAGATGTTACTGATGATTTCAGTGAAATGTCATGTTGTGGGTCCTGTTCTTTTGTGTTTGGAGTGTATATATGTGAAGTAAAAGCTAAGGAGGAAATTAAATATGTCATTCTCCCACAGAACTCCTCAAAAAATGTTTTTGGATAAGAAATTGTTCTGTAGCTCTTGATGTAATTTCTATTTATATTCTATTATTCATATACTGTCTTAAGAGGTTAATTTTTAATAATCTACGTAATGAAATTCTACAGTTATTCTCAAATAAGTCACTGCCCATTGTGCATGATAATAAGAGATCACTTAAGATTGCAGTATAGTATAGGGAATTCTTGGAAATTCTTCTAATTCACTTTTATTTTATAGATCCAGTTAACTACTGTGATAGTAAGCCATGGCTGTTCTTGGTCTTGCATTTCAGAAAATAATATGTATTTAACTGTATCATCTTATATTTTATATGGGATTATCATGTAATTTTTCATGCAAACCATGTCACTTTCTAAGAGTAAAATGGGGGGGCACTATTAATAATTATGCCAGAAAAATATGTCAAGAGTAGGACTTAGACAAACTGGATTATATGGCCACTATCTGTATAAAGATTTTAGTCCTAACGGAACTTCAAATTTAACTTGATTTGTTCAAACTAAAAACCACCAAAATGTTCATCAACTGTAAAATGGATAATTAGGTGCTTACATAATAGACTACTTATATTTATGTAATGCTGTATGTATACAATGGAATACTATAAAACAAAGAAAAAGAATGAGGTACTGCTATGTGCAACAGCATGGTTGAAACTCAGACATAGGTTGAGTTGAAGAAGCAGGATACTCAAAAATGGACGAAACTAACATATAGTAATAAAAGTGAGCGTATTACTCTTTTTATGGAGTGTTAATAGAACAGAGGGCCACCTAAGATCCTAGAAATATTGATCTGGTTGGTAAACACTTATTTTTACATGTGTAAAAATTCATTATCTTATGATTTGGGCACTATACTGCATTAAATAAATGAACAAATATAAAACAGAAACAAGACTTATAGATACAGAAAGCAAACAGATGGTTGCCAGAGAGGTGGGCAGTAAGGGGATTAGTGAAATAGGTGAGGGAAATTAAGAGGTACAAACTTGCATTTACAAAATAAATGAATCACAGGATGAAATGTACAGTGTGGAGAATATAGTCAATAATAGTGTAATATCTTTGTATGGTGACAGCGGGTAACTAGACTTATCCTGGTGATCCTTTTGTAATATACAGAAATATCGAATTACTGTGTTGTACCCCAGGAACTAACATAATGTTGTAGGTTAATTATACTTCAAAAGCCAACCTAACACACAGGCTCATAGAAAAAGAGATCGGATTGTTGGTTACCAGAGTTGGGAGGAGGGGGAATTGGCCGAAGGTAGTCAAAAGGTACAAACTTTCAGTTATGAGATAATTAAGTACCAGGGGTATAATGTACAACATGATTAATGTAATTAACACTGCTGTGTGTTGTATAGGAAACTTGTTAAGAGAGTACATCCTGAGAGTACTCATCACAAGGAAAAGCATATTTTTAAATTGTCTTTTATATCTATATGAGATGATGGATGTTCATTAAACTTATTATTCATGATGTATGTAAGCAATACATACAGCACCTTAAACTTATACAGGGCTGTATGTCACTTATGTCTCAAGAGAACTGGAAGAAAAAACAAAACGTAATGTTAAACAAATGTAGAGAAGAGATGGTATTTCTAGGCATACAGAGCGCTGTCATCTGGCTGAGGTAAACAGATGCTGGTCACACAAAAAGAAAAAGAAAAATGAAGAATATGCTTACTGCCTGGCCCCGTGTCAGGTGAAATCTCCACCTGATACCTACAAGAGATACCTTTCCAGCTAATCTTAAACTTCTGGAGTCAAAGATGCTCCCTGCTATTCTTTGAATCAAGCTTTGTTCTTTCCCATATTTATGAATTTACTCATGCTGAATTCTGTTTCTTAAATACGCTTTCCCTTAATAACTGCCTGTCAAAATCTTCCTCGTTCTTCAAAACCCCGGTCAAATACTTACTGTATGATTTCTCCCTCAGTCACACTTAGAGGTCTTGCCTCTGTTTTTCATTTTATACCCAACTTTGGTCCATGTATCTTTTTTCCAGTTTTTAAATTCTTCATTCAGTGGACACATTGGGCATTAGGCTTGGAGAAGAGAATATGTTGGTGCATGGGACCAAGGCTTTGTTCTGGAGAAACCCATAATTAGATAATCATCCTTTCCATAGTATGCCTTCTAATGTAGGTATTTTGTGTCCCTATCAAAAGTCCCTCTACTAGATTAAAACTCCTTAAAGTTGGGGAAAAGGGAAGAGGGGGAGGGCAAATCTTATTCATCTGTACATTCCCCATAATGCCTCAGCAACAGTAAAAATAGATAATAAATGCGGTGAATTGAAATAACTTCATTTGGTTGAATTGCTTGAAAATTTTATGTGGGAAAATATTATAATGGATTTCACAATTTGACTAACAATAGGTGGCTGATAAGATTTGTTAGTGCTTTTAATAACTCAGGTTCATTGTAGTGGAAATACACCACCTATAATTTAAGCTTTTCCCCAATAAAATGACTTCCCAAGGTTTCAGCAGAGACTGTGCAAATTAAGTTAATGTGGTGCAAATGATTTCTGCTTCCGTCCGTTTTAAACATGACTCCTTTCACCAGCCGGGCATAAGATAGATAGGATCTGTCAGGAAGACCTCTAGGAGGTGAACTTTTTTTTTTTTTTTTTTTTTAACTGTATGCGGGCCTCTCACTGTTGTGGCCTCTCCCATTGCGGAGCACAGGCTCCGGTCGCGCAGGCTTAGCGGCCATGGCTCATGGGCCCAGCCGCTCCGCGGCATGTGGGATCCTCCCGGACCGGGGCACGAACCCATGTCCCCTGCATCGGCAGGCGGACTCTCAACCACTGCGCCACCAGGGAAGCCCTAGGAGGTGAACTTTTGTACTCCATACTACTTTGTTTCCAATGTGCCCATGTATTATCCTGGGCATGTGAGTATCTTGTGCCAAATTCACTTTGAATTAGATTCAAGTCACTGAACACTTTTGGGGAACTAATTTATAAATTTCAGTTTAGATGGTTTTGTTCTCTTAGGACTTCCCTCATATTATTATTTATCTTCAACTATTATTGAGATTTTTATTAGGTTACATCAAAGATGATCTGTCAGATACAATGATATGCTATTCTACTCTATTATGTAATGCTTCCGACTTTCTTAATTCCTTATACTCAGTGTTATATTTAGATGGAATCCCAAGTTCTATGTGTGTAAAAAGTCACAAACAGGTGTGTAACATTAAAAATAAGAAGTATACCTACACATTTGATTCAATATACAAATTATTTAACAAGCAAACTAAATTTCATTGTTCCTGTTTATTTTTCATTTTGTAGATGCAACTATTCAATATGTTTTATGACAAAATATGGTCATGAAAATGATCTTTATCTGGGAATTTGGTGTCTTGCCCTTATAAAAAATATTCTACTTTTTAAAAAAGTAGGTGGATGGAAATTTCACAAAGAATACTTACTAAAAACTGTGAAGTCCCTGTCAATGGACACATTACAACAGAGGGTGTGTAATCATCTGTCAGAGAAGCTATACAGATAGTTGCTACATTGATTAAGAGGTTGGTCTTGATGAGCTCTTAGAATACTTACAATTCCACATGTCTGAGAAGAAAAGAGATAGGTGTCCCAGAATTGAGATCTTTAAACAAGAATGGAATATATCGGCTAGGACAATACTACTAATAAAGGCACCAATTTATTGAGCACATACTATTTTCAAGGCACTTGCTAAACAGATTTAAATTGCTCTATGATGATCTTCATAAAATATATACCAAGTTTACATTTTTTCACAAATTACAATAAATCTAAGTTGATGGCCTTACTTCCAAAATTGGTCTGAATTCCAACATCAGCCATTTTCCATTGGTAATCCTTTTTCTTCCTTGCGCAGTGCATGAAAATGGTCTTGGTTTTTAAATCCACACTTGACACTTTGGATTTTTCTATTCCCTGGGCCTGTTTGGTCATATAAGGGTGGGCATTTCCACTGGTGCACCTCTACCTGTAGAACAAATCTGTCAGAGGGCCTCCATTGAGATGCCAAGACTAGATAGTCTGGTTTTCATTGTCATCCCAAACTTAAACTCTTGCTGTGTCTGCTACCTTAAGAACGTGGCTTTTGGTCTGGTTCAGGGATCCTCTAAGCACAGTGTCAAATTCCAGGATATCAACACATCTGGAACCTCTATTCTTTGACCTTTGATTCCCCAAGTGAACATTCCATCACCATAGGCTTAAAGGCCTGTTAGGGTTTGACTTCTTGGCCTTTTAAAAACAACTTTAGAAAATATTCTTGAAGGATAAGGAAAACCTAGAACTTGGGGATAGAGGCCTGAATACCCTCCTGTACATTGGAGGGAAGGGGGGGGGGAAAAAGGAAGTTTACAACACATTCTATTTTGTTCCTTTCTACTAAATCTATAGTAACAAGAAATAATTTGTCAACAGATTATCCCACTGAATGAACTTCTCAAGAAAATTTCTGTTATACTCCACAGATATTGAATTAAATACTTACAACAACATTACAACATAAGAAGTTTTGCCCCATTTCATAGATGTGGATGCTGAGGCTTAATAAAGGGAAGCAACAATTCAAAGTTCACACAGCTAATAGGTAGGGGAACCATGATTTAAGATGTAGTCTATCTGATTGGAAAGCTTGTATGCATAGTCACTGGAGCATACCACCTCTACAGTATCAGTATCCTCGTCATGAACAATTCACCCAGAATATTCTGAACAACTATGTAGGAGGTTTGTAAATCTTTCTCCTTATGTGAATATAATGAACACATTTGAAATAATATAGCATGGTTTATATTAGAGTCAACTCCAAGTTCAGTTAATTCATAAAAGTTAGTAAATGGAGCGACTTGTCAAAAGCTGTGAAGTGTCTAAGATTTTAGTCTATTTACAGGGTAACAAGTTAGCCTGCAACAGTTTCATGGATGTTTGCAGAACACAGGAGGGGACAACCTAAGTGGTCCCAGTTTGATGTGCACACACACAGTGGGTTTCTTTACAAGACAGAAACTCTGAGCTGAGAGAACCCACATCTTTTATAATGGGCAGTAAGACTTACTGTCCTTTGCTCTGGATAAGGATGGTCTCTCTATCTCCCAAAGCTGTTCACTATACAAATGCCTTTCACATGATTACTCAGAATGAAAGGGCAGTCAATGCCTTGCTTATAAGGTGTACAGAGATGTAAGAGATCCATGGAGAATGTTCTCCCGACTTTACCACCTAGAATGAATAGATTGAAAAGTTTGTTTGAATAAGTGTTCAATTTGGTGTGAACTCTTACTTTTCTGTATCAAACTAACTCGTTGCTTTGGAGTTGTGTGGACACTGCCTAATTATTTTTTGTTTAGTAAAGCATACACTTGTTTGAGCAAAAATTCACGATTGTAGATCCCTACAAATGTCCCATAAGTAAATAAGTGATGAGGTTTGGGTATAAGGCAACTATTAAATGGGCTCAGCGTTGGAGACACAAGCATGAAAGCTGAGGACTGTGGTAAAGGACACGTGCATTCCATTTAAAGGGAGCGGTGACTTAGGTTGGTTAGTTGTTTCCAGATTTTCCAGTTATTTAAGACAAGTCAGAATCCAGTGTGTATGTAAAACCTCCTGATTTTTCAAAGTAGGCAACTTAATAGTTTCAACAACAACCTCAGCAAAACTAATAACATAAAAATAAAATAATTTTATATATAATATTTTTATATATAAAATATATATATATATTTTTGTATGATGCATATTTCATACAGAAATGTGTACAGATTAGATTTGGCCTGTAGATTCCTGTTTTCATCCTCTGATTTAGCATTTAAGTAAGAGGAGAAATAGGAGAAGAAATGAAATACAGTTCCTGGGTCCCCTAGGTCTGAGAACATTCATCTGATTTAATGGTATTACAAATGATTCATATAAATTGAATATTCCCAGAGATAATCATTTTAATTTCTACTATTCATTAACTTTCATTCTTTTCTAGTAACACTATAAAAAGGACCCGTGTGTACATTTTTTCCTGTAGTGTTTGAACAACTGTGCCTTAAAAATTACTGAATACAGCAACACTTTTTAAAAGAAAAAATAAAGATCATCTCGTGTTGCCATGCTATTTTTTTCTTCCATTCTTTGAAATGCATCGGCTACATATGTTTTGCATAGTGGTCTGTATTTGAGAAGTCAAATTCAAACCACTGGTTAAGAATGACAAGGCGTCTGAAAGAATGGATCAATTTTGACTTATCCAAGTGATTTTACTGAGCTGTCAGGATTAGACTTCTTCCACTGTGATTTAAATAGTACCCAAGAGAGAGAAACCATGTATTTCAGGCAATAAAGCTTAGGAAGAGGAAGGATGTTGTTTATAATGGAGAATGTGATGGAGGTAAGGTCCTATGTGTATACAGAACCGAAGATTTTTTGAGGAGAACTCACATTGTTAAAAGCCTCATATTGTTTATATATTGTTATATATATTTCATATATATATATAAGTAAAGTGCATGTATCATAAACCCCATATTTTATTATAATTTGTGTATAATTTAATATTACATATTAAATTTTATATAAATGAATAAGACAAATGAAGTACAGAGTGATCCTAGGAAAGGTAGTTCCATAAATGAGAAAATTATGTTTGCAATTTGAAAGCATGGAGTTTTTCTATCAGACATATTAGAAAAATGAGGAAGGCTAAAAGGTACAGAAGTTTTACTGAGAAGGGCGAGCCTTGAATTCTTGTTCCAATTTTGTTACCAATTTGCCATCAGACCTTGGAAAAGGTATTTCAATTGTTTAGATATAAATTTTTACATGTACAATGAGTGGGTTGAAGTAACTGCCAATTTGCTAGACCGTTGGGTAGTTGCAATCTTCTGCTGTGTTTATCTTGATGCCTCTCAGAATGCAGAGTGAAAACAGTTGGTCCTTGGACATTTACTGAGATGCACTAGAAACTCTAGAGATTTCAAGTACTCGTCTGCTCCATGGGCTATAATTGTTTCAAAGATAAATTTTATTTGATCCGTGTAGTATGTTCAGTTTTTTAGAATTATTTGATAAGATTTTAAAATTAGTAGATTTCATATAAAAAACAAGATTTGGGGGTTCTTTTTAAAAATGGGCAAAATTGTGTCCATATTTCTGTCTGCTAACCATTGGTACAGGCCAGGTATCAGCTGGCCCCCTTAAAGGGGGGAGTGCTCACCCATTCTGAAATCATGAATTTTAAGAAGCACTGGTATAGGCATGGTAAAAACGGTACTTTGGGAAGCAAATATAGGGACATCAGACAAAATGGTGAGCATAAGAAGGGATGGAAAATGTAGACTAGTTGGAAACATGTTAATCAAGATTATTTGAAAAACGCTTACATTAGAATCATAGACAGGTGGCATAAAAGTCACTAAAAGGAAGTATGGTTCAATTTCAAAGTTGAGGGATCATTTTCAGCATTCATTAATTTAATAAATGAGGAAACTGAGGCCAGGATAGGTTAAGTGATATGATATGTCCAAGATCATACAGTTCAAGACAAAGACAGGATTGGAATCCATTTTTACTGACTTCTGATCCAATTCCTTTTGTACTACTACTTTTTTTCCCTCTTTCAAGTCTCCTTCTAAAAGAAGCTCACCTCCACTGAGACTTCACACCACACTGACTGCTGGGCCAAAGTGTGTCAAAAGTGTCAAAAACTGTCTATAAGCCCTTTCAGGGTTGAGCTCTAGAACAGAGAAGCATTCAGAATTAAGTGCCTGGCATAGAAATGGCACCCTAGAGACTTTTTTATGGAAGATGGAAAGATTATTTACTCCAGACAAGTTCCAACATTTTAGGTTAAACTGGATGGCCCTGCTCTGACATGTGAGAGAGGCAGAGAAACCTCATTATATCCCATTTGAAAGATGTATATAATGGTTGGTGATGGATGGAGGAAGGAGATTTCTATGTTACCATAAGGAAAGCCACAATTAATCACATGAAATAATTTCCTTTAATAGGAAGACATCTTAAATTATGGGTCAAATATTGGCTAAAGTTTAGGTGACACATTTCTCATTAGCTTCCCAAACTGTCAACATGGGCTTTCTTTCTTCATTATCCATTCTCTGTTTTGGAGTTCAATCAGGATGGTAGGCTATATGTAATGTTCTACAGAGTTTAATAATATTAAAGACTGCTTAATCACGCAGGGTACAGGTTCTGTTGGAAGAAAATAACCTATGCTACTGAAACTGGAACTTTTATCTATATTGTTAAAAGTGGCTTGAAATGATAATGCCCTAAAACCACCTGCTGTTGTATCAAGTTATTACATTTAGGGATCATATGGTTGACATCAATTTTATCGAAAACAGAGAACTGCCATTTTTAAGCAAATGTAATGGCAGGAGGTAAGCAATTTTAAGGGATTTAGAATTTAGGTATTTGTTTAAATAAACCCAAATTGTAGGCTAAGAATTAAACATACTTAATTTTACCTTGAAAAAGCCAAAATTTAAGGATGGCTCAATCTGTTATCAGAGATGAGCTAATTTCTCTCTGTATCAGGGTGTGAGAGGATTTCTTTCTGACTTAAACATAAGAAATAGTATTGCAGATATGGGAAGAGAAAGTATGTATATTGCTTTTAGTATATACTTCACAGAAACAATAACCAGAATTTAATTTGCATGGTTGGAATGATCTTTCTCTTATTATGTGCCAAAGAAATGGCTGCTACCTTGCACATTGTCTGGAAATGTTGTACATACGGAAGAGAACATATTTCATTTATAATTTCAGAGAACATCTTGCACAATATTCTTATAATTTTATTTTCAGCCTAGGTTAACATCATCATCATCATCATGAAAAGTTATTAAGATTCATTATTGTTGTTGCAGGCTGTTATTAGTCTCATTGCCATTTCCAAGGGAAACAGTTGAAATATCTATTAGTGCAATAGTTCTCTCATTCATTGGCTTTTGACTTTGCCAATCTAATCCCCAAAATAAAAAACCAATCAATATCTGAATATTTGTTTTCTCTTAGAGTTGCTATCTTCATTATGGATGTTTTTAGTGGGACTCTTTACGGAGCCAGAAGAGAGAGAGATATTTTTTTAATTTCATTTAATGAAAATTAGACTGTAAAACATACAGGTTTAGAATCCACTTTATTTTATAATAATTGGATATTTACAGAGTTAAAGGCCCTGAAAATATTGGTCAAATGGTGTTAGTATATTCCTAGAGTAGATATGATGGCTAACTTATATTTTATCAGCATTGTCAAATATCGGATCCAAAGTCTCTTGGTATATTTCTGATGAAACTGTATGCTGACATACTGATGGATGATTTATTATATGAAATTGATCCTAAAATGGTACCTATTTTTACAAACAGAAATTGACTTGAAGTTTGTTGTGCTTTGATCTTTGTACTTTAGTTGAAAGATCATATTGCACCTTCTCTTTGCTCTTTAAGAATACCGAAAAATTAAATTCTGCTATGATCCAGAATGTTTCTGTATACATTATTAAAATATAAAATAAATGTCTGGGATGAGTTCAAGATGATTTGATTAAATTTGATTGAATGTTATTTTTCAAGGTGTTTTGTTTTGTTTTATCTGAGTTGTTTTACCAAATCTTTATATTAATTTATTCTGGTTTTCTGTCATGAGCGTGTTTTTCTCCCCTGTCTTTTGACCTTTGAAATTTGAACCTGTTTTATTGCAACCACATTTATTTTATATTAAGTTTTCATTACGGAACTCCCCTTCTACTGGAGATTTTATGGCTTCTGTTCGTTGTTGCAATTATTTTTCTTCACAATGTTTTTCAATTTTCTTTTTTCAAGTTGATAGATGACTTGCCTTTGAAATTTTATTTTGGTATTTCACAGAGTTCCTACGCTTGCTTTATCTTTTAAAAATGCTACATATGAAATACAATTTTCTTTCAAAGACATAATAGATATGAAAGCTAATTGTGATTTCAAATACTATTTATACTATGCCTTCATTTCTGTAGAGATGTTCAGTGAATATATCTTTCTTACTTTCTGCTGAAATATAAATTATACTCACCATCTTTGTTAGATCCATCTATTTTCCTGTGCTTATTCTCATAATAAGAGAAGTAAAACAAGAAGAAAGTTAAAGGGGAGGAAGAAGAGAGCAATTAATGGTAAGAGAGAATTAGAAATATTGACTATTGAAAAGCCAAACATGTTTCACATATAAAAAGAAGATAGGAAATGATGAGAAATGAAATGTGGAGGAGACTAATAAAAATTTCTACAATTTTGATGAAAACAGAGAGAGGAATAAAACAGATGCATTACTCCTCAAAAGATCATTTGTGACTATGCACGGGCTTCTGCATTGAGATGTGGCCACTGATTATAATTAGTTGAAGACTTTATTCCCAACTTCCCATCTTTCAAATGCAAATTAATGAGTTCTGTGACAAAAATAAAAGTCCTTGACACTCTTGAAGAAGGACTCAAGTAAAATGAATAAATCAGTAGAGATGAAGAGCCTAAAGTAAGTTATCAAGGAAGGATTCATAGATCCTGCTTTTCCAATAAAGCAGAAGGAACTGTTGGAAGATAACACTTATTTCAAAGGACCATTTTATTATGGGCAGGTAAAATCATAATTTATAGTCAAAATCTTGTAAAAAGGAATGCCTGTATGAGGATGGACTGCTTCCAGAATATTTGATTATGCATGGCTCTACCTTCACACCAAACATTTCATATTTTCACATTTATAGTTATTTCAGAAAAAATAACTCCTAAAATATTATATTACTACAATTAATACTTCCATTATTTCTTTCTAACAGCAGCATGTGCTGTTTTTTTAAAAAAGGCAAAACCCCAATTTAATTGCTTTTCTAGGCAGGTAATTATCTTTCCAGTCTTGTCTAACTTATGCTTGATGTTAATTTGATTGAAATATTTGCAAGTTTCTTCTACCCCTCCCACACAGTTTTTCTCTTTTCATTGCATCTGTGGCAGATTAAATTTCTATGATTTATTTTTGTTTACTTTCTCTTCCTATATGTGAAGTCTTTCAAATATTTCAAGTGAAGATTAGGTAACTTCAAAACGTTGAGAAGTTTCCTTCTGGTAGAACAAGCAGACATACTTGGGAATGACTGACAAGATTTCTCAAGCTTATTCCAAATGGTCTAAAAACAGATGCAAGAAAACAAATACATCCACAGACCATACTCTCTTAAATGCAAAATTACTTTTACTGTGTCAGAAATAGTTCCTTTAGGTATATTTCACATCTGGCTCTTATGAAGAATAGTAGTGAAAATGAAAACATATTCTATTATTCCAAAGAGCCACCATTTGGTAAGTACCTCCGATGTGTCAGGAACTGTGAAAGGCATTTTATGCATATTATTTTATTGAATTCCCATTAAATGGCTATTATTCCATTTTTAAAATAAGTTAAAACATAGAGAGGAGTTAATGTTACTTACCCAAGATCACATAGGCAAAAAACTTTATTTTTAAAAATGTATATATATATTTTAAACTAAGCCATTATGATAGCAAAAGCTATGCTAATTCAGCTGAAATAAGATTATTTTTAGAGAAATAACCTTATATAGTAAATACCAATGGAGGAACTTTACCCATCCACAAAAATGTATATAATATCTTAAAAGGCTAAAAGAGTTTGAACGTGATGGTTGTATAGTTGTTCTGGTTATCTATGGCTGTGTAACAACCACCGTGAAAAGTAGTGTAAGCAACAACCATTGACTATGCCCACAAGTTGGTAGATCAGTAGATTAGGCAGGGCACAGTGGGAATGACTTGTCTTTGCTTCATGATGACTTCGGCTTACACTGGGGTGCCTCCATTGTGACCATATGCCTAGTGCTTCAGTACTAGCATTGACTTGATTCCTTAGTTCTTTTCCATATCATGTCTCATGGATCTGGAACGTCCACTGTGGCTTCTCCACTTAAATGTCTTATGGGAGTGGAATGATTAAAACTCATCAGGCATCTTTCTTTTCTCTATAGTGCCTTTCGAGAGAGCAAGCTTGGACTTCCTCACAGCATGACTTTCTCAGAGTAATTGAACTTACATGCCAGCTGTCTTATCCCAGAGCAAGTATTCTAAGAGGTGCAGGCAGAAGTATTCTAAGAGGTCCAGTGCCTTGGAAGGTCTCTAATGAACCAGTCTTGAAAGTCCCAGAATATAATTTCCAGGAGCATGCTGTTGATCAGGGTGTGTGAGCTTCCTGTGGCTTGAGTAGCCGTGGATAATGGTTGAACTCAAGCTATTTTGATAGAACTGCACTAAAGATATCCTCCTGTGAGGGGAAGTGGCCCCAGCAGTCAGAGCCTGAGTTGGGATGCCTAGGTGGGGGACTTAGAAAGGCAGAAGAGATGAAACAGGAGCTCCCAGGTCAGAGATTTGTGTGGGCTACAGCATCCTTCAAAGATTGCCAGCAAGTTAGCCAGAGAAGCAGTGACAACCAGCCGAACATCAGATCATACTTTTGTCTAGTTAAGATATGAGATGTTGCTTGTGTCCCCTTATCTACCTCAATATTCCCTACAGGTGCGCGAGCACCTAGGTGGAGAGGTGCAGACTGTGCCTCGCCCCTCCCCTCCAGCGTTAATACCTATGTCAGAAATTGGTGCATGACTTACATATAGCCATTTTAATTTAAAAAGTTATACTGATTGAGTATATATTATATGTATTTATAATATATATTTGTAATACATATTTATATGTATTTATTATATATTTCCTACTATGCATTAATTAGTACTATATAATGTTATATACCATTATATAGTAATATATAGTAATTAGTATATATCATTATATATTACATATAGTAATTAGTATATATCATTATATATTACTATATATATGCCATATATAATATATTACTATAGTATACATGCACTATATATGTATTATATATGAATATAATTTATATTTTAAAGTCTAAATATATTTTAAAAGTCACCACTCTGATTTTTCAGTTCATATAACTGAATAAGGTCAGATAAGAGGATTTAGCTTCTAATGTAGCTATGGGTTTGGATTTAGGAAATGGCATAACCTCTGGAATTGCTGCTGACGTTTTGGGCCGGTTTTATTTTGCGGGGTGTTGGGAGGAGGTGTGTATAGAGAAAGAGCTATTTCATAGAAAAAATTAGGTAGTACGAGCAGACACAGGCTATGTGAGGGGAAGAAGGAAGATGCCAGTTGATGACTATTTTCTGGTTTCTGGTTCAAAGCCTTCATGAGGATTCAGCTTTATTTCCTGATCTTGACCTCCGTTTAGTGATCGTATATCTTTAAATGCAGTCCATCTTTTTCCTCAGCTACATGACAATAATGTCAATTAGAAACACCTTGAATAAGACCTCAGGATGTCTATCAGAAATTTCTAATCTCTCTAAAGAATTCTCTAAAATTTCATCTCTCTAAAGATGTATTTAGTTTGAGGCCAACCTACTGCCTGGAAACAACTTCTCTGAAAGGGATATGACATGGGCAAACTACTGCTACATCTAAGATCATGTAATATCTATAGAAATGGAAAAATGTCACTTTTCATTCCTAGAAATGATACCTATCATAAAGTGTTCTCTTCTTCCTTTTTAAGCCTCCATCTATGATTCAAATGTACCAAAATCTATTGAAAAGAAATTATTTTATTGTAATCGTACTAGCCAATCAAAGAGGTGGAAAAATATATATATCATTGACATTAAAAATCAGTCTCCCAACTCTCTAAACTGTTTTCCTTGTTTCTTTCCATTTGTTCCTATTTACCATTACCTGTTGACCTCCAAGCGTAGTGCTGGTATTTATCTTTTGATGAGGTTACTTTATTTTAAAGCCAGAGACTGGAACAAACCATTATTCACTAATAAGTATCATTTATTTTCATTCTTACTAGGTGAATTCTTATTAAATTCTTACTAGGTGAATGCTTATTAAATTGAAATAATAAATACACTTGAGGACTGGCATATTGCAGAGCATTTTTTTTTTTTTTTTTTGGTGTTCTTGAGATGAAAACATTTATAAGAGCATGGAACCCCTGGGTTTGATTTTCCCTACTGCTGCTTATGAGTGCCCTTCGGCAATTATCTCTCAGCTTGCCATGACTGTGTGTCAGTTGAACTCCAGAAGCAGCTAGAAGCTTCTGAGCCTTGGAGTTCTTTAGAGATCCTTAGATTGAAACTGTTAACTTTAAGTAACAAAATTTGAATTGTGCCTCCATTTAGTGACAGTTAGGATATTGGTACTCTTGACCATTTGGGATATTAAAAAGGCGTATTCCTATATATTAGACTGGCTTGAATTATCTTTCAAGATAGAAGCTGAGTTCCCAATGAATGTTGCATGCTCTTTAAAATATTAAATATAGGCTAACTCATGTCAAGTAAATAGGATATGGAAATAAGAGAGAATATCTCTATCTCTATATCCATCTCTGTAGAGATATAGGCATATAGATATCTATATATCCATTATATATATAGAGAGAGAGAAGAATATAGATAATACTGAGGTATTTTAAACTTAGTGATTTTTTAAAGGACTTTGAGATCTTTTAGAAATGAGATTATTGGGTTAATGTTGATAACACCACCAATAACAATAGCATTAGCATTTGTGCAGGACATTGTTGCTGGATGTTCTGAAGTCATTAGGTCTCATCTCCATTTTAAAGGTAAGAAGCAAATCGGAGAGATTAAGTACCTTGCCCAAAGCACTCACTATGAATGGCAAGGACATTAATAGTGAACTATCCATCTGAACTAAGACTGGCTTTAGTCCACAGCCTGTGGGTCTTCATTACACCACAGTCCCTACACCTACTGAGCTTTGGTGCCTCTTGAGTAGACTGGGAGATGGGAGAGATTACATATACGATTGAAGTAAAGTATGGTCAAAGAGCATTGAGGAAAAAAAATGGAAATTTAAATAGATAAAGAATATATTAACTAGGACTATCTACAAAGAAATATTTTAGAGAAGGAACAATTTAAGTTTGTTGGCGGGGTCCCTATGATTACAAGTAATTGGTTATGTGATTTTTCTCCATGGCCTTACAAGCAATTTGACAGAACACTGTGGCTATGGACATGGCGTCATTATTCCCAACCCAAGATAGAAAAGCATCTGTAAAAACTCCTTTGCCACCTTCTCCAGCTTGAAGATGGGAAAGGGGGAAAGGAGCAGAGTATGTTAGCATTTTCTCACAATTATTTGTAGTCCAAATGAATATATTTAACTGATGTATTACAAAACTTTGGAACTATGTTATAGGAAGTATTATCTAGAATTCTTGCTCTTATCATTTAAAACTCAAATGTTATATTACAGAATTCAATTAAAGCCTGCATTTCTTGGCCTGGTAGAATTCAGTGAATGTACTTTCCTCCAACAATTTTGTATGTTTAGTGTTTTAGTGAAAATGCAAGGGCATCTAATTTTTTGATGTGTCAAGTCACTGGACTGGATAGATTATTGGATATACATCTAGCCACTGGTTTCATTTTCTCTCAGTTATCCATATTTGTTGGACCATTTAATTTCTCCAAATAGTTCTCAGATTGTATTCTGGAATTTTGAGATTTTGATTTCTCTTAAATGGCTCTCCACGATGAGCACAGTTGAAAAGGGATGCAGATAGAGACTAGGTATGTTGCATTTACTATGGTGTGTTGATTTTCAAAGAAGGAAGTTATCAGAGGAAGAGCCACTGGTGACTTTACAACTGCCCTGTCGAGTGAGAAGCCACTAGCGCAGTGTGGCTGGACTGAATTGAGACATACTTTCAGAGTACAATACATACTGGATTTCAGATAGTCCCCAAAACAGTAAAATAGCACATTAGTAAATTTGACATTGATTATATGTTGAAACTATAATATTTGGAACATACTGAGCTATGTAAAATACATGATTAAAATTAATTTCACCTGTTTCTTTTGACTTATAGTCTAGTTTCTAAAAACTTTTGTCCATATGGCTTATATTATATTTCTACTGGAGAGTGCTGCTTAGAAATTATTATATTTACTCAATGATTTAAAAAAAAAGTCATACTTGGAGTTAACTTTGAGGCTTGAACCATTTGAGACTTAGAGTAAATAAATCTAATGTATGATTAAAGAGGAAAGTCTAAAGTATGATTAAAAAGAATCCCAGTTGTGTATAAGCTTACCTCCAAACTCATCAAATTGTATACATTAAATTTGTACAACTTTTTGCATGTCAGTCATACCTCAGTTAAGTGGTTCAAAGAATCCCAGTTTTATCTGTCAATGACTATTCAGGAAATAATGCCTGTGTGTGTGTGTATGTGCGCGCGTGAGCGTGAAATGTCTGAATATTTGACAAGCGTAGTTTGCTTAATTCAAGATCTTCCTTTAAAGCAACCTAGTTCTTTTAAGTAGAATCATTTTTATAAAACACTTAAATGAAAGTTAACTAAAACTCACCAGTTTGAGTCTCTTATTCTCACAAGACATCAAGTTAATTTAGCAGGGGTAACTATATCTTACTATCCCTGTATCATTTTGCTTGTACTCGTATATCTTTTTTAAAGTGGTATGGCCAAACCTAAAAATGTACCTTGTGGTGTTTCCATTTGAATGTCTTGCTATGCTTCTAAAGTTGAGTTTATACAAGTGTAAGTGACAAGAATTATTATGTTGTATTTAATTAATGTCTAGTGTTTGAAATCCCTGAAACATTTTTGTTGACATTAAACATAAAGTTTTAAATTTTCCTAGTTTACATACATATAAAAAAACCCATATTTATTTTTATTTAAGAAATCATAAAACAAAGTACTGTTAATAGCCAGATTACAATAATTTTGAATTTTCCTCCAAATACACATGCTAGCTAGGTCTTAGTTGTAAACCACATAAGTGAATTTTCTTTCTTTTATCCTAGTTCCCCTATACTGATTCTGTGATGAGATTGACCTTGTTTACTAAAAATAAACACCTAAGAATGTGATTTAAATTCTATAGCGCTTCAAAAATATCTTTAAATATAACATTTTAATATAGGCCCATTATTTAAATTGCTGGTCATCAAATTATGCACCAGAAGGAGATAATTAGGATAATTTGTGTCATTATTAATTCCTCTGTACAACAGAGAGGTATGAAAAATAGGCCACAGAACTACAACAAAAAGTCCCAAATTACTTCCATTGGTGTGATTCTCGTCGTGCTATACCTTTATACAATGCAGTTCAGTTTAACCTGATTGTGCCAGAACAGGTTTTACTGAAAGACTCACTCTGGCCCACGTGACCTGTTTTGTTTTCTTTTGTATGTCTAAGGCTTTTTGTTTGAAAACTATACCTTGGAATGTGAAAGTGATTGACACGAATGAGCATGACCTAACCCATTTCTCCTTCCCTGTTCTTAGCCTTGTCACTTCAGACACAAGCTGGTTTCTCGAGGCCTGGAAAAAGACAGGAGCTGCTTCTGGGGATCCAGGTTATCACACTCACTGGCCCCTTCCTCTGGAGCACTTCTGTTTGGCATCCACAGAAGGGTTTCTGAACTCTCAGTGCAGCTTATTCTTCTTCAGCAAATACTTTCCTAGTCAGCAATTAATAAATTGTGCTGGGCCTCATGCTGAATCACATATATTATTTTATGAAAACTCCTCACGAAAATCTTAGAAGGTAGATAAGTTGTTTAAGGACATGCCAATGATAATTAGCTGTATTAGTCCGTGCTCTTGGTTGCAAGCAGCAGAAACCAGGCTTAAACTTACGTAAGGAAAAAATACACAGGTGACTTATTGACTTACATAATCAGAAACTCAGGAGTCACTGCTTGGTTTAGACATGGCTTGATTCAAGGAACCCAAGTGATATTCAGTAGGACTTTGTTTCTCTGTATTGCTCAGCTTTCTCATGTGTTGGCCCCTATTCTCAGGCAGACTGTCCCACCTGTGGTAGAATGATGGCTGCAAAAGACAGATGAGGACAGCATCCCTGGTGAAAGTGAAAAGCCTTCACTTCTAGCAGTTTCCAAAAAGTCTTGGGCCTGGTTTTGATTGGACCAATTACAGTCACATAGCCATCTTTGATGTTCACAGGATAGATACACTGAGAGGGTTAAGCTTGGGTCACTGGAACTGGGTTCAGCTAAGTCCCTCCCTCTAAACACAGGACTTAGAAAAATGGTGGGCTGGTTTCCTAAGAAGAATGCAGAAGCTGCTACCAGATGAATGGAGAGTTGACCCGGGGAAGCCAGTAATCACAGGTGTGTACTATGGGGGCCATCCAGGATCTGAACCCAGGTTGTTTATCATTATTAGCATTGTTGGTGGCAGTAATGTACTGTACTGTACTGTATAACCCTTCCAAACTAAAATGCTAACTTCTGAAAGTTTTTACCCTTTGGCTAAAATTGCTGTCTCCTCATTAAAAAATAGCTTGTACAGGGCTTCCCTGGTGGCGCAGTGGTTGAGAGTCCACCTGCCGATGCAGGGGACACGGGTTCGTGCCCCGGTCCGAGGGGATCCCACATGCCGCGGAGCAGCTGGGCCCGTGAGCCATGGCCGCAGAGCCTGCGCGTCCGGAGCCTGTGCTCCGCAACGGGAGAGGCCACAACAGTGAGAGGCCCGCGTACCAAAAAAAAAAAATAGCTTGTACATAGTCTGAATCATTTCTTCAGCAAGTTAGTTTTCATGTTGGTCTCTGTTTCTTAAATTCACACTAACGTAATGAGCATCTCAGGAGCAAGGACCATTCTTCTTTTGTATAGTGTACAGCTCGTGTTTTGACTAACGTAACTTGTAGTACAAAGATCCTTCATGTGCACTATGGTGTACACAGTTACGCTTCTGAATTTGGTAAGTACATCTTGATTTCAAAAGAATGAGAATGGTTTCTTTTCTAATAACTCAATAAGCAAGCATCCTTAGGCTTGATAGGATACCACACTCTGAAAAACTGTTCAGATGCTTAATATCACAGATAGATGTTCTCAGAATTTAGCTGTTGTTCTCAGGAAAATCATGAGGGTTTTTTGATGCTTACGAGCAAGTCTCAGATCTTATACATACTTCTATTTAATATTTGTGGCTTTTTAAACAAAGAATACATTAAGTATTTGAGAAATAGAATAAGCATGGTTTCTCTGTTTGCAGTGGGAAGAATAAAAGTTTGGATCCAGGTAGGCTTAGATTCCATTCTTGATAGTTATGTGGATTTGGGTAATCTAAATGTTCACTGAGTCTTAGTTTTCAAAATTTGAAGGGATGTGGTAGGATTGATAAAATAATGTACTGAGGTGCCTGGCTCAGAGCACAATGCTTATAGCTGCTCAATGGTAAATGGTATTTTCCTTTCCTTTTTCTCCCCTCTCTCTTCCTTGTCATGTGTTGTTATGGTCAAATAAGGTAACACACATATTTTGGTATTCTTGTTCTTACCTTCAAGCCTCTGTGGGTGACAGCAAAAGATGACTTGCAGTGTCAAGACTGCCCATTTGTAGACCAGCCGTATCCACCTGCGACACAATGATTTCTTTCTGCTGTTGAAGCATGTGTAGAAAGTGAACTTATTATCTATCTATTCCACACAGCTTATTCTGTAGTATGTAGTCTCGAACTGTGTTATTTTTGCAAATACCTGTTATTTATCCGCAATAAGATGGTTGGTTCCTTGTTATCAGGAACTGGTAGACACTTGGGCACTTGTTGGATTGAGTTAATAAAAATCATTTTAAAAAGCTAGACATGGGCTTCCCTGGTGGTGCAGTGGTTGAGAGTTCCCCTGCCGATGCAGGGGAAGCAGGTTCGTGCCCCAGTCCAGGAAGATCCCATATGCCGCAGAGCAGCTAGGCCCTTGAGCCATAGCCACTAAGCCTGTGCGTCCGGAGCCTGTGCTCCGCAACGGGAGAGGCCCGTGTACTGCAAAAATAAATAAATAAATAAAATAAAAATAAAATAAAATAAAAAGCTAGACATTAAGGTAGACAGTGTTAATTTACGCAATCTATAAGACCAAATTCCTTGCAAGGAGACCCTTATGCATCTGCATGGCTACAGGTTTTTGTTGTTCTGACCTGAACTATTGAAAGAATAAGCAGCGGTTGTTTCTGAAGGAATAGCAGCAAAGATATTGTTGAATTTGCAGATAGAATTAATTTTTAGGACGTTTCTAAGAAAATGCTCTGACATCATTTACATGCAGACAAAACAGCATAAGCTTGAATTGGGTAGTCACAGTTCGTATTCTGAGTCCACCCATTTCTTATCCATGGAAACTTTGACAAGGTATTTAACTTTTCAGAGCTTCCAAACCTTGTTCTATAGAGCAGAGATGTAACAACTGCTTCACTTGTTATGAGAAGTAGATTTCACTGTGTACATAGAAGATTTAGCCAGTGTCTAGCCTGTAGCAAGTGAACAGTAAATGGAAGTGGTAATAATAATAGTCATTTATTTGCTTGGGGCAACGATGTTCATATAATGTCTATCAATTTAGAAATAATTTTCTCTATAGTTTGATTAGACCCCTTTTGGTCCTGAGAACAAAGAATGTTTTTCCACAAAGGGTAGTTTTCCCTAATGTATTTCTAACCGATTCTGAAAATTACAAAATGACCAAAACACTCTTAGGGGATCGTTCCATCTGTTAAATTTTTGGATCAAATAAGGAATAAGCCCAGCTTAGGAGAAGAATGTAGGGAGCACAGGGGACCCAGAAATGTCTCCTCTGATGTCTTACTGCCTGTCTTCTTTTTTTATCATTAGGCATTAAATTTTGAATTTTTAGAAATTGTTCTTCCCCAGTGCTTTGACTATTACTAAAAACCTTTTAAAAGAGTGTAATCAGAAGTCAAGAATAAGGAATCTGGAGTCATATTTCAAGTGTGACCTTGGGCCAGTCATTTAAATTCAATGTGCCTCAGTTTCTTTGTCTAGAAAATAAAGACAATGTTCTATTTTTAGATTTGTAGGCACTAAATAAATTAATGGACACAAAGCCTCCAAAATAGCACTTAGCAAGTGCCATATACATTTTAACTATTATTGGTGCTTTCTCTTCCTAAATGTAATGTTTTCTACCCCTGTGTCCACCCCTAATATTTTTGTACTGCCTTCACAATTTTTTCTATACCTACAATATTTCCTTAAATTAAGTTCAATTTTTACTTATCTTTATATTGAGCATTTATATATATATATATATATATATAATGAATTTATGTGCTTTGTATATTTTATCATTATACATGAAATAAATATATACCCTTATAAAAACAATTGTCTATGTTACTACCCTAAATGCCCTCACATACTGCCAGTATTATGTATACCACATTTATTTACAGTTTTGTGCCATTTGCTTGGAGCTTCAAGTACACTCAAAACTATTTTCGGGCTTCCCTGGTGGCGCAGTGGTTGAGAGTCCGCCTGCCGATTCAGGGGACGTGGGTTCCTGTCCCGGTCCGGGAAGATCCCACATGCCGCGGAGCGGCTGGGCCCGTGAGCCATGGCCGCTGAGCCTGCGCGTCCGGAGCCTGTGCTCTGCAACGGGAGAGGCCACAACAGTGAAAGGCCTGCATACCGCAAAGAAAACAAAACAAAACAAAACTATTTTCAATATTATGAAAACTAGGACTATATATATTGAGAGACAGAAAGAGACAGAGAGAGAGAGGCAATATATGCAGCCATACTAATTATAGCCATTTATTATTAACATCAACCTATGTTCATATGGTTTATTCAGAAATAATTTTCACCGCAGATTGGACAGTTTTAGTCCTGAGAATATAGAATGTTTGTCCATGAAAGACAGTTCATATACAGAATACATACATACATATGCATATATATGCATATGTATAGATAGGTTATCCCAAGGGTTATAGGTTATCTCTCTATATATTTAAAGAGAGATATAAAAAGAGAGAGAGGGAGAGGGAGGAAGCTCTAGTGAGGCCTTAAAGAAATGCAAATAGTGAAGAGATTATGGTGTACTTTTCTTTGTAGCATTGCATTACTCATATATGAACAAGTTTAATATTTGCATCTATATGATGAGCTTTAGCAATTGCTCTGAAAGCACTCTCTAATGGTGATAAGGTACAGTTTTATCATCTTAAATAGTTAGCACTATGGTATCCCATCTGACCTTAAGAAAATGCCAAGTAATTCTCTAGAAATAGAACTATAAAATGGTAACCTCTTAGAACAACAGCTCTCTCTGTAAAGGATCTACTAGTCATTTACATTTCTCAGTAGAAATCAATAGCTAACTATTGTTTAATTGGTGAATGCAATGTGACCTAATCATTTCAGTGAAGTCCTCCTTCCAGGAGGTTCATCCCCTGGGATAACGGAATGAGCCTGAGGAGTGAGGAACTAATTGCAGGAAGATAATGAGCATGGTTTCAATCAGGCTGGCGGGGAGAGACGATGGGATAGGGAGCTTAAATCTCAAGGTTATGATTTATCTACTTTATTATTTGTTAGAAGAAAACATTAATCAAGCATGACGCCAAACTAGGTACTGTACAAAAGATACAGACTAAATTTATTAGCAGAGTCAGAAAGAGACAAACTTAAAAATGAAATCTGGTCTCAGGGCTTTCATCTAGAAGCCGAGTAGGAAAAGCTCTACACAGTGTGTATGAAGATCGGAGATGCTTTCAAATCTCTTCCTTTCCGTAGGCACTGCCTTCCCCGCTATCCTTACTGTGAGTGAAGGTTCACCCCTTTATGTCAGAAAACAGGAGGCATTGTCTCCCCAAAGTACTTTAACTTGCTCATGTTAAAAAACAAAACAAAACAAAACAAATTAATAGACAAACAACAGTCTTCTGATGTTACCATTTCCTTTTTAGCCAAGTAGGTAAATGCACACAGTTCATGCTGCCACTTAATGGCTGTGAAATCTTAGGCAAAGTATTTAATCTCTCTAATCCTTAGGTTCCTGATACGAAAATGACCATATCAATGCCTACCATATATATATATAATTTTTTTTAAAAATTGTGGTAAGAACACTTACTATGAGATCTACCCTCTTAACAAATTTTAAGTGTACAATACGGTATTGTTAACTACAGGCACAGTGTTGTATAGCAGATCTCCAGAACTTACTCATCTTTCATAAGTGAAACTTTATGCCCGTTTATTAGCAACACCCCAGTTCCCCCTTTCCTCCCTTAGTATCTGCCTTCTACTCTCAGCTTCTATTAGTTTGACTATTTTAGATACTTCACATAAGTGGAATCATGCAGTATTTGTCTTTCCGTGGTTGGCTATTTCACTTAACATGATGTCTTCAAAGTTTATCCACATCTTGCATATTGCAGGACTTCCATTGTGTTTGGAAGAGATGTTTGGAATGATTTCAGTCTTCTTAAATTTGAGATTTGTGTTGTGCCTTAACTTGTGATCTATCCTGGAGTAGGTTCTGTGCTCACTTAAGAAGAATGTGTGTTTTGCTGCTGTAGGGTGGAATGTTCTGTACATATGCTGACGCCAAGATGTACAGGAAAACCACTCCTCTGTTCTCTGTCTATTCACAGACTACTCTCTACTCCAAATGTGTGTGTGTGTGTGTGTGTGTGTGTGTGTGTGTGTGTGTGTGTTTGGGGGGAGGCTATAATACCAGCTGGGTATCCTATAATTTAACGCATTTCTGACACTGTCTACCTAGAGTTAGCATCAGATCTCACAGATTAAGGATGCAGTCCCGCAAGCCTGCTCCCTTACCATTTCAGATGCCAATCATAAGTCCAAGTTGTTATCTGGGCATTGGACCAGTCAGCTAAATTGGAGAGTCCCACAGCCCTATCCTCAGGTTTTATTAATTTTCTAGAGTGGCTCACAGAACCTAGGAAACTGTTTACTTAGTACATTACCCATTTATTATAAAAAGATGTAACTCAGGAATAGCAAGATGGAAGAGATACATAGGGCAGGATATGGGGGAAGGAGCTTCCATGATCTCTCCAGGTCTGCCACCATCCCAGCATCTCCATGTGTTCACTAATCCAAAGCTATCTGAATCCCATCTTTGGGGGGTTTTTATGGAAGCTTCGTTAAGTCGGCATGATTGATTAAATCATTGATCATAGGTGATTAATTCAACCTCCAGCCTCATTCTCCTCCCTGAGGGTTGGGGGGTGGGGTTGAAAGTTCCAATCCTTTAATCATATGGTTGATGCCTCTGGCAACAAGCCCCTGTCCTTAGAGGATTTTCAAAAGACACCTCATTAACATAAACTCAGATGTTACTAAAAGGGACTCGTTATGAATAGCAAAAGATACCCATTTCACCTTTATTACTTTGGAGCTATTCTAGGAACTGGAAACAAAACTCATGTCCCTATAAGCTCTTATGTAGGAAATTACAAGGGTTTAGTAGCTATATGCTAGGAACTTTGGACAAAGACCAAAATATATATTTCTTATATCACAGTATCACACATGTAATCTATCCTGTGTTTTCTTGAGAAGAATGAATTTTGTTGCTATGGATAGGAACGTTCTGTACATGTCTGTTAGATTCATTTGGTCTGTAGTGTTGTTCAAGTCTGCTGTTTCTTTGTTGACTTTCTGCCTAGCTGTTCTATCCATTATTGCAAGTAAAGTATTGAAGTCTCCTACTGTTATTGTATTGCTATCTCTCCCTTCTTTTGTGTCACTGTTTGCTTTTTTATGTTTAGATGCTCTGATGTTGGTTGCATATATATTTTAAATTGTTATGCTTTCCTGTTGAATTGATCCTTTTATCATTATATAATACCATTCTTTGTCTCTTCTGACAGTTTTTGACTTAAAGTCTATTTTGTATGATGTAAGTATAGCCAACCCTACTCTCTTTTGGTTGCCATTTGCATGGATTATCTTTCCCCATCCCTTCACATTCAGCCCATGTGTGTCTTTAAATCTAAAGTGAGTTTATTGTAGACAGCATGTAATTGAAGTTTTAAAGTCTATCCAACCATTCTTTGTCTTTTGATTGGGGAGTTTAGTCTATTTACTGTTCAAGTAGTTATTGATAGGGAAGGATTTACTATCACCAATTTGTTCCTTGTTTTCTGTTTTGTTTTATTTTTGTATTTCTTTTGTCCCTCCTTTCCTCTTTTGCTATCTTCCTTTGTGTTTCATTGATTTTTTAATTTGTATTGATAGGCTTTTATTCCTGTCCCTTTTTCTTTTGTGTAATTTCTATAGGTATTTTCTTTGTGGTTACCATAGGGCTTACATAAAAATGCCATATAGTTATAACAGTCTATTTTAAGCTCATAACTTCAATTGCTTGCAAAAACTCAACACCTTTACTCCCTTGCCCTACACACCTTAAGTTATTGATGTTAGTATTTACATCTGTTTGTACTGTGTATCCATTAACAGATTTGTTAGTTATAGTGATTTTTTAATACTTTTGTCTTTTAATTTTTATACTAGAATTAAAAGTGATTTACCCACCACCATTACAGTAATACAGTATTCTGTATTTATATGTATATTTACCTTTATCAGTGAGTTTTATACTTTCTTATGCTGGTGTCTTATTTAGCATTCTTTCATTTCTACTAGAAGAACTTTAGCATTTTTTGTCAGGCAGGTCTAGTGGTGATGAATTACCTCAGCTTTTGTTTTCTGAGAAAGTCTTTATCTTCGTTCTTGAAAGACTGTTTTTCCGGGTATAGTATTCCTGGTTGGCAATGTTTTTATTTCAGCACTTTAAATATATCATTCTACTCCCTTCTCTGCTGAGAAATCCACTGAGAGTCTTATGTGGGTTCCTTTGTACATCACACGTCTCTTTCTATTGCTTTCAAAATTCTATCTTTGCCTTTGTCTTTTGACAATTTATGTTTCTCAACGGGCATTTGACTTAGTGACTCTTATTTAGGATCTTCTGGGTTTCCTGCATTTGGATGTCCATTTCCTTCCCCAGATTTGGGAAACTTTCAGCCACTATTTCCTTGAATACACTTTCTGCCTCTTTCTCTCTCTTCTTTTCCTTCTGGGACTCCCACAATGTGTATATTGGTCCATTTGATTGTATCTCAGATGTCCCTGAGGCTTTCTTTATTCTTTTTTAATATTTTTCAATGTATTCCTCTGACTGAATAATTTCCAGTGTTTATGGATCCTCTCTCCTTCCTGATCTAGTCTGCTGTTTACCTCCTCTGGTGAATTTTTCAGTTCGTTTATTGTATTCTTCAAGTAGGTGATTTCTGTAAGTTTTCTGTCTCTTTGTTGAAATTCTCATATTGTCCTGGCATTTTCCTCCTGATATCAGTGAGGATCTTTATGACAGTTATTTTGAATTCTCTGTCAAGTTTCTGCTTCTTTAGGGTCAGTTCTGGAGATTTATCTTGTTCCTCTGTTTGAACTGATTTCCCTGTTATTTCATTTTTCTTCACTCTCTGTATTGGTATCTGCACGTTAGAGAAGTAGCGACTTCTCCTAATCTTCATGGACTCGCTTCATACAGAAAAGACCCCCACTCATCAGCCTGGCCAGAGATTCTGGGTCTCTCAAACCTTTGTGCTTGTCGAGTCTGTTTTATTCTTAGTGGCATCAGGCATCTAGATTTTGTTGGGTCACATCAGTATTTTTAGATAAGCAAGACTGAGGCCAATTCCCCAGGCAGCCTTCAGGTAAGTTGGGTCATTGGACGCTCTGTCCAGCTCTTCCCCTCCTCGGGGACAAGCTAGGAGCTTGGGTTTTTCATCAGCTCAACCTATGCTGAGCCAGGGGGAGTGGCTATGATGACTGCCAGCCCAAACCACTATCACTGTTCTCACTGGCCCCAGGGGGCTATAGTATGCCATGTTCGTCAGTGCTCTGAGAGATGCTACATGGAAGTCAGTTGTCTGGGTAGTCCCATAAAAGTTGGGGCATTGAACGCACAGTGAACCCTTTCCCCTCCCCCTGGGAGAAACTGACAAATGGAGTTTTTGGTCCCAATCATATGGTGCTATGCTAGGGATAGGGATTTTGGAAAGAAGGTGTCTCAGATTTTCCTGCCAGCTTCAGTGTGGCTGGTTTCTTGCTCATTTGAGGCATGGGAGCTTCTTAACTCATTTCTGGATTTCTTACAAATGGAATCTGTCCGTGAAGGCATTCCTATTCCACCACCTTGCTGGTGTCACTCCCTCTTTTTGGCTTGTTTTGAGGAGGAAAGGAAGTAAAGGATGAAAAGTGCTTAGCACAGGGCACTGCAAATATCAAACGGTCAATAAATAAATGTTGATAGTGATGTTGTTAAAATGTTAGGATTGCCATTTCCAGTCCAGGTTTCAGTGTTAGGCTGTAGATAGTGAAAACATGCCCATGATAAGTTCTGATCAGCTAAGGATAGTTGACAATACTATAGGGATGGAATGAGTGACCAAAGTCATCTATATTATAAATTTGCCTGTGTACATATATCTGGGGTCAGTAGCAGAATAGTAATATTAGACTAACATGATAATTTGCTAAATATTTATTACAGACTGAATTACCAGAGATTGAAAGGGGAGTAGGACAAGTTCTCTTTCTTAGATGAATTTACATTTTGGAGGAGAGAGACATATTAACAAATAACTGTCATGCAGGCTAATTGGGTACCTTGGTAATACACAGGATTAATTCCTCAGGGTGGGACAGAGAGGGTCAGGGAGAACCAAGGAACAGGAGTTTGCCAAGTGGAGAAGTTGAGGGAGGATATTCTTTGCAGAGCAGTGTCACTGTGGCATGAGCTCTGAATGGCTAAAGCAACGTCTGGGTGTGTGTCTTAGGGGTGTGTGCGTGTGTGCGTGTGTGTGTGTGTGTGTGTGCGCACGCATATAAGGAGTGTCCAGAGTTGAGGTAAAATGTAGCTGAGGATGATCTTGAGTTTTCCAAGTGATATAATCCAACTTTTGCTTAGAAAGTTAACTCTAATAGAAATAAAGACAGTGCATCAGCAAGAGGAGAGGTTGGGAGCAGGAACTAAGAGAGATATTCCAGGTATAAATTAGACGAGGACTGAAGAGGACAGAGGGGGAAGTTTTGAGTTGGGCAAACAGGGAGTCATCGACAAGGTTTTCCAGATAAACGTCGGGGAGTTCTGACAATAGTCCAGAGGATTAAGGAAGTAAGAATGAGCGGTCTGTGAGAATACTCTATTCGTTTAAGGAGTTTGATAATCAAAGAGGCAAAGGGATGGGGTTAGTAGGCTTGAAAATTAGGCTGAATGGAAGGAAGCTTTTCCTTTTAGGAGAAACTTGTAATATTTAAAGACAGAGGGAAAGAGATGAGAGGAATTTAGGATGCAAGCGCAAGTAGCTAATTGATGAATAAGGTTCCAGAAGTAGAATAAAACCAATAGCACAGGTGTCAGGCATGGTCTTGGAAGAGATTAGGATCCGATTTTTCTCTGACATATAAAGGAATATGAATTAAGATGCTAGTAAGAGTACTCATACTGACCTCTCCTATTTTCTTTTCTTTTATGATAAATTGATGTGATGAAATGATGAACTTTGAATGTATAATAAGGCAATTGGGCTACAAAGTCACACAGATGTGGATAAGAAGGATAAATATGTTTTAGAAGTGAGGGAAAGGAACCATGTGGATCATGGCTTGTGTTCCTTTTGTACTGTCAGCAAGAAGCATCAAGTCATGTGTTAAAGCCAGTTTTGATTATACATGCTCCAGGAGGTAGCATATTTCCATGTTCTACCTCTCCATGGTCCTGAATCCCTTTTATATTTTATTAAAGTCATGAGACTTATCTCCCTTATTATAAGGACACCTCAAATCCCTTCTATAAAGTAGTGGATAAAACATGAATAAGTACCGAGGATGTCTCAAAAACAGTCTACACATAGGAGAGATAGGGCCATATTACTGATTACTTAAAAATGATAAAAAATTGCAAGAGATACGCCTGTGCCTTTGTGTTCAATCTGGACATCTTGAAGTTAAGAAAAGGACTTTAGACCATGACAGGCACCTGCCACACAGCAGTGGCAGGCTGAGAGAGCACAGAGAGTCTCACAGATTTGAAGGCTATTGTGTGTCATGGTTTGCTTCAGTGATTCAATAAGTCAAGATCAGAGTCTCTTAAGACTGTTAAACTCTCTGCCCGAATTTTTTCCTCTCTATGGTGAAATTACCCAGAATGCTAAAGATACAATCCTCTCTTGATACGGTCACGAATTGACTAAATCCAAAAGCCAACATAACCGACATGAAGTTTAGCGCTGTCCTTTCTAAGAGACTGAGCACCAGTATAAATCTCTAGACATGGAAAGACACAAGAAAATTATTTTTCAGAGTCTCTGATTAAACACAATAAATTAGTTAAGCACTACCACTGAGATTTGTGCTCTAGAAGTAGAGTACAGAACTCCAATGAGAGCTTGCTGGAGACCTTAAGAAAGGAATAAATTGCATCTGAGAGAACCTTACACTTCAGCAAAGAAATAAAACAGACTGCGAGTATTTGTAGAGTTATGAGAAGCTATAAATGGGATTATGTTTGCTCTGAAAATATAAGGGGAGGGCCTTTATTTTGCAAGGAGGCTCAAGATGGCACTCCAACTAGCTGGAGAGAAAGTTTGACCATTAAGTAGACAATAGTATTCTCCAGGTAGGAGCCCTCCAGGCAAGAGTCTGGCCTATTTAAAATAGAGGAAACACAACCTTTTGAATACAGTCATATCATATGATTTATTTTGCTTTCAAAGATACCTTCACTGACTTCTGCAGTCACTAAATGAGAATAAACACCCTTTCTTTACCTTTTCCTCCCCTTTATCAGTAACATCGAGGTGGTTCTTTGTAGTTCCCTTTAGTCAGGACTTTAATGCGCACCCTCCCGACCCCCACTGTCAAACCCAAGTCTTCTATTCTCATAATAATGAAATGGGAAGACCCCTCTTTGTTAACTTTCTATAGGAGCTGAAGTTCCCATTGGGCCATAATTGGTACCCAGAGCTGAAGGCTTAGCAGTTAAATTCTCCACGAAAATATATGAATAAAAGTAGAAATGTTACGGGCTGATTTTTTCACTAAACTTCTGCCAGCTCTTGCGGTGTTTTATGAAGAGATGCCAGCATATTCAATAAATCTCGGCTGGCTGTTGTCCAGGAGAAATTATCACCAGCCCGTTGAAGGATCTCTGGCTGCTCCTTAGGAAAGGGAGGGGAGGAAGAATCATTCTGGTTCCTTCTGAGTTGTGCATTACACATTAAATTAAAATATATGTTTCACCCATTTAGCAGTCTGAATAATAAAAGCTGTATACAGCTGCAACAACTCTGCTCTATGCATTTTAATGACTGATTTGTGAATATACTAGAATTATAACTGCTATTCAAATATTTTCCTTTTTTAAGAAGTCACAAATCCCTCCCTTTAAAAATACGCAGACAAACACTTTATAATCTTTTAATAATTTGTACTAAAGAGTTTTAAAGCTTAGAATATGTGGAAATTATTTGTTTTAGGACGAGTAAATATAATGGGCTTGTCAATATGGTATTCAAATAACTGTAAAAATATTTGGAGTGTCTCCAACGAAAAGAACCTAACTCGATCTCTGCATTCAAATGAATTCTAAATAGAAAAAGTGATATACAGTTCAAAAGGAAGCATTAGACTCTAAAGCACCTTTCCATTTCTCTAAGGAATTGTGATCTACTGCTCAAATAGACTTTTAAATGGCTGTTGAGTTTTCAGGCTTCTCAGATATTCATACTTAAATCAGTTTGAACTAGTTAAGTAGAGTCACAATTAGAATTGTAATTTCTTTTCTTTCCATTTTTAACCAGTTGTGAAGAAAGCTAATAAAATTGGAAAATGAGCATATGCGACCTTTAGTATGAAAACTAGGTCTTAGAAGGGTGAGACAGTGCTTTATCAGCCTCCAGAGGGTATTTTTCTAAGCCACAATGCCAGTTTTAACATAGGATCTACGTACTTTTTTGTATGATGAACTGTAAACCAGAAGCTTTCTCTAATGGGTTCTAAAAATCAGGAGATTTAGATTCAACTTATGAGAAAAAAAAAAATGGCATGTTACGACAAAGATAATAATATATCAATAATATCCTCAATTTCTCATAGAAACTTAGAAAAATATCTATTAGCTAAGCAGCCAAAAGTTTATTTTAGGATACGTATGATCGATGTAAGGAAATTCTCAGTAATTTACCATTAATTCAGATGTCCATTCTTAAGTTGGAAACATGTCAGTAATATATGAAGTTCTATGGCATCTTTAGCAGAGCAAACAAACTGAAGTAATCCCCTTTATTGTTTCCTTATTTCAGCCTCAAATAACCCTCAGTCTACTAATTGCCCCCAGGATCCCATTTTACAAAGCATGGTTTCCAAGAAACAATTTGAAGAATTTTAGAAGCTGAAAAATAATGCTTTATTCCTGAGTGTATTAGTGGTTTGTAACACTGATGATTCAAGCTTCTTCCTAAGCAATTTTTTTTGTATCTGTAAACTGATCTAAATGTCTGTTATGAGGATAGATTTAGAAAAGCTCATTTGGAATTGTTACTCTAGAGCAGGGGTCAGTAAACTTTTTATGTAAAGGAAAAAATCGTGGGTAATTTAGACTTTGGGGACCCTCCCTGTCACACTTAGTGAACCCTGCCATTTTAGTGCAAAGGGAATCATAGACAGTGTGCAAACATATGCATGTGGCTGGTGGACTTGGCCCTTGAGCTGTTCTAGAGCAGTGATTCTCATTTGGTTTTGGGTGTGATGGGGAGGGAACTTTGGAAAGTTCATTGGGGGATGAAATTCAAGAGAGCCTCTGCTGGAAATTTTTATCTTTTTCCTATCAAGAGTTAACAGGAAAGAACTTCCCTGGTGGTCCAGTAGTTGACTCCACCCTTCCAGCGCAGGGAGGTTCAACCCCTGGTCGGGGACCTAAGATCCCACATGCTGTGCTGCGTGGCCAAAAAAAATTTTTTAAAGAGTTAACAGGAAATATTTTTTGGTTTTGGCTAAAATAATAATTTGATTGGGTTTCTAGGTCATTAAAATTGCCCAAATAATAGAAATGAGGGTCAGAAATCACTTTAAATATTACTACATCATTAACATATATAATATAGAATAATGATATCCAATAGAAATATCATACGAGACATATATATGATTTCCAATTTTTGAGCAGCCATGTTAAAAAAGTAAAAAAAGAAAACCAAAACAGGTAAACTTAATTTTAATAATGTACTTTATCAAATATATATAAAAATACTATCATTATGCTATGTAATCAATATTAAACATTATTAATGGGATATTTTACATTTTTTTTGTACAAAGCCTTTGAAATCCGGTGTGTATTTTATGCTTACAGCATACTTCAACTTGGATTAGTCACATTTCCAGTGTTCAGTGGCCATATGTGGCTAGTGAGTACCATACTGGATAGAACAGGAAAAGATCATATAATATGTTACTTTTACTCACTGGATTATATTTTGAGAATAAGTGATGTAAAACATAGGCCAGATTAATGTTCTCCTTCTCCTCCCCTGTAACACTGAGCCTGACAGCAGCCTAAAAGGTCTTCATAATGCAGCATTTGGAAAGCCACTGCTAATCAAGAGAGCTGGCATGAACCTCTCTACAATCTATATAGAGACCATAAGATGAATTCAACCATGTAATCGATCATTTGAAATCTCAGGACTCATTTCAAACAGTCATTTTCTTTTATTTGCCAACCAGGGGTCAACAATTCCAATGCCAGGAGAGACCAGAGAGATAGAAGTGAGAGAATCCAGCTGGGTGAAGACAGTGGAGAGTGATGGGACCATCTGTGGCAAGTGGCAGGTATGTACCCTTCTTGAAGTATCCACATTCCAAAAGCTAAACACTGTGTCAGCAGAACAAACATATCTGCAAGACCACCACTGGATGTCCAGACCTGTTGGTTTACAGTCCCTGGCTACATATGTTAAGTCTAAAGGTGTGGCACTATTCCAAGGGAATTAACACTATTATTGTACCAGTACTTGTCTGATCTCTGACAGTTGTAGGGGGTGGGATCAGGTGATTTGACCCCAGCCTCACCTCTCCCTGTGCCCCTTCTATCTTACATGGGGTCTTCTGCTCATTTCGCCCTGAGAGTCTGTCACAAATCTCCTTTGCTTGCAATTCCTCTACTCCTCTTTAGCAACCAGGAAAAAATGCCCCTCTCTGAAGCCTTCCCAATCTCTAATGTTCATAGTTGTACAGATCCACAAAGCCAAAATTCAAAAAGCTCTGGAAGCTAAAAGCTTTTAAAAACTCATCTGGTGATAAAAATCTTGCCTGATCTGAACTCATTTATCAGCAAAATCTGACTTTGCTGGACATGAGTCTCTTTATAGGTCTTTATTTAGCTAACAGTTGTGAAAATTCATATTGCAGAAATATTAATATTTTGAATATAGGGGCTGTCCTGTATTCACTGGAAGGGTTGTGTAATATATGGTGTTCGTACTGTGCTATCATTCTAACATCAGAAAAGTTCTGAAACACATCTGGCTCCAAATATGCCTTTATTAGTGAACCTTTATTCCTAGTAGTGGAAGTAGGCGTATTAGTAAATAGTTATTTAACACAAAATATGGTCCAGGTCCCTTATGTATTTTAACTCTTTTATTCTGCACAAGTCAATTAGGTAAGTATTATTGTTACCTTCGTTCATAGATGTCAACAGTAAATTAATAGAGTTAGGTAACTTTCCTAAGGTCACATAGCTCCTAAGTGGCACCACTTGGCAATGCCAGTAATCAAACCCAGATGGTCTGGCTGAGAGTCTTTCCTGCTGTGCAAAAGCATCTGTCTAAGTGTTGGTTATGGGTTCCCCTCACTTGACATTTACTGTGTGAAGGTTCTGTCTCCTGAACTACAATTCCTCCTCCTTAAAAGCAGAGCTTGTCTCCCTCCCCCATACTACCTACCTGGTAAGGGTATGAACCTAACAGCATTTATCGTGAAGAATGGCTAGGTTAAAAAGAGCATTATGAATTTCAGTAATTTACTATGGATTCTGCAGGTCATGGTCCCACTTGTTCTGTCTTCCACAAAGCTGATTTAACTTTGCGTGATGTGACAGTTACTAAGCTCTGCCTCTCTCAGTGAAAATAAGCACAGGCACAAGCATATATGCTATCACCTTAACCACAGTGAAGATAAATTCTGCTTCTGGTTCCTGCTTAGTTAATGCTTATTCTGATCTACGCAGTATGTAAGAGCTATTTGTGTCTTTCCTCGGTGTATCCTGTATCGTTTATGTGGCAGTACTATTACTGTTCCCATCTTACAGATGAGAAAACCAAGATTTGGAGATGTGTGATTACGATGCTGGGAAGTGGTGAAATTGTATTAAAATGTAGGTGGTTTGACCCAGGAGCCCGCAATCTTCCTCATCTTCCTTCTTTGCCTCTGGCTTTCTTCTGAGACTACTTTCTAGGATACAAGTCACTTTCTAACTTGAGTCTTCCTTTCTTCTCATATCTCTTGCCACTCCAGTTACGTTGGAGGGCTGGAGAGTTTCTTAATATTCTATTCTTTCGCCATAGACAATACTCATGTATCCTCATAACAGTATTATGGGTTTGTGCTTTTGGTGTTTCCATGTAACAGATTTGGAAATTGAGGCTCACAGGCTTTAAGTAATTGACTCAGATCCACGTAATTTGTGGCTGAACTGGGATTAAAGTGTTAAGTTCACTGATCTAAAATCTCACACACCGACAGCTCACGTTTCCCTGCTTCTCGTTGAACTAGTTTCATACAGTTTCAGCACTCTAAGAACAAATTATGATTATTAAAAAAAAATATCAAAGTAACCCGTGGAACTTCTTCTAATTGAACTTCCTACCTACTGACACGATGAAGAAGCATGAACCTAACTGAATAGTCTTCTCAGATTCACTCGGGGCATATTTTTAGTCTTAGCATAAAATATTTCCTCTGTCCCTCTGTTCAGCCTATACATTTCATTTTCAAAGCTAGAGTCTTTTTCCAGTTAATCATATTTATTGGCAAAATACAGCCTAAGTCACTGAAACAAAAACTAAGTGAAATAAGAGAACAAAGGTTGAATAAAGAAGTTCTGGACAAAAAGCCTTTGACCACAAATGGATGCCAGGTTGGGAATTTTATTTTTCTTCAAAAATGATTAATCATAGCAGTCACTAGTAAACAGTAATACATATTTGTGTGTCACCTCTTTATGCATTAAAAAGATCAGAACTGGGCTTCCCTGGTGGTGCAGTGGTTGAGAGTCCGCCTGCCGATGCAGGGGACACGGGTTCGTGACCCGGTCCGGGAAGATCCCACATGCCGCGGAGTGGCTGGGCCCGTGAGCCATGGCCGCTGAGGTTGTGCTTCCGGAGCCTGTGCTCCGCAACGGGAGAGGCCACAACAGTGAGAGGCCCGTGTACCGTAAAAAAAAAAAAAAAAAAAAAAAAAAAAAAAAATCAGAACCCAGGACCCACTCATTCTGTTTGACTGTTGGAATATTTTTTTAAAAAACACCAATGTAGTTTAAAAAAAACAAAAAGACTTTATGAGCACCCTGATTGATTGGAAGTTAAAAAGAAGAGCAGACTTCTTCCTTTCCTTGGGCTCTCCAGTCCTGTGGGGATGTCTGTAGATCTTCAAATAAGTCCCTCCAAGGGAGAAAAACGCCACCACTAACAATATGTAATCTCAGTGCCTGGAGACTCCCTGTCAGCTCACTTTGGAAGTGTTTGGTGAGCTATGCAGATCACGAAGATTGGGTAATAAAAACCCACCACCATCCAACCAGGGAAATCTATTACTCACCTCTTCTATTAATAGAGTTAGAGCTTCGATTTCACAGTGCAAAAAGCTCAGATTTATTTTGCTTACTTGAATCTCAAAGCTTGAGTGCTCTCCGATTGTGAAATATAAATGCTGCTTGCTTTTAAACTAAATAATAGTTCTATTTATAATACTTGTCATAGCCTTTATACTCCTTTTTTGCATATAAAATGCTGCAATACATATACCTACTCTAACATTTCTTGTAGGGTGAATTTAGCACACTGATTTCTGAGAAAATAGGGAAAAAAGAGCCACGCTCACCTGGAGGTGGGGCATGGAGGTGTTGGGCAACTGTTGTCCATTCCACCCACTTATAAATGAGAGGTGAAAATCCGTCCTGTTCATTTATAAATTCATATGGAGCCTTTCTTTGTGTTGAGCTGTTTGATTTGATAGTGGAAACGTGATGAGGGTTCTGTTATAAGACAATTCCATTTCTCAGGATGCCTCCTACCTTCTGTGTATGTATCATTTCGAAAAATGGTGAATAGCAGCTTAAGCAACTAATAGCCAATTCCAGTTCCCATTTTTATCTGTGGGAGACAGTTTCTCTGTTAAAATGGTAACAGTTAAATGCAAAACTAACCTAACACGCCATTGGGTGGCACTGTTGCTCCACTGAGTTCTTGGTTAAAGAACATTTCTCTTATACTAAAAAAGGAAAAGAAATGAAACATGAGTATGCCTTAAAGAAAGTAGCATTGTTTAAATGGGACAATTGGATTTCCTCTGCTTCTTTGATTCTTTCTATCCACTAAACACCCTTTGACCCAGGAATGACAAGGAGGTTTAAACTCAGATGGCAATATCAACCGTTCGGTCAATGCCACCTGGAGCCTAGTGTTGAGAAGGATTCTGATGCCATATCCAAGCCAATGGGTTGTATGGAGAATGTTATGGATTGATTAACAGTATCTGCTGTGGGTGCAGAATATTGGAATGGTGACTAAACTTGTCATTCTTCCTGTTGAATTCTATATAATGAGTGCCTATGATAGAAATAAATTCTGTACTACCATTGGGGCTAGGTAGAGAAAATATGAGTGGAGGTTTTTTTTTTTTTATGTGAGAGTAATGTTAGGTGATATGTTGAAAGTCAGACTATTATAGCATATCATGCATCTTGGATAATATGAGTATGACCTGAACTATATGTGTCCTCTTTTCTTGCCTCACCTAATCCACTCAGAGTTTTAAAGATTATGAGAAAGTGGTGTCATTACCACAAGGAGGTTAATAGTTTTTGGCTGGTTAGTGCCAAAAAAGATGGTAGAGGCCAGAAAAAGATGTCTTCATAGTACAAGAAACCTCAAAGCCCCAGGAATATACTCATTTTAGAGTTTAGAATCCTATTTAATTTTAGATCTATTATGGTCTTAAGATTTACCATAAAAGAACTATGACTATCACATATGTGTGAGTCTATGAGTACATTAAACTTTCCCTGTCTCCTCTGAAGATCTTACAGTATTCCTTGACATGGGGTATCTACTGAATGCGCTCTGCAGTAGCGTTTTCTGTGATGTTGGAAATGATCTATGTTTATGTTGTCCACCACACCAGCCACATGTGGCTACGGAGCACTTAAAATGTGGCTCCTGTAACTGAGGACTTGGATTCTAAATTTTTGTGTAATTGCAATTAACTTGAATGTGAATATAAATAGTCCAATGTGGCTACGAGCTATTGTATGGGACAGTGAGTTGTAGTTACTGCAGAAATGATTAACACTTGGGTTTGAAGAATTCACAGCCTATCAAACCAGATGGCCCTCATATAAGCAGAGTAATGCCCAGTAAGGATAGTTAAGGTTTATTAAGCATTCACTATGTGTATGGCACTATTTTAAACATTTTATATATTTGGTCTTCCCAACAATATATGAAGAAAATCTTTTATCCCCATTTTACAGATGAAGAAAATTATAGCAAAGGGATAAGCCCTGAAATATTAGATAGGTCCCCAAATGGGATATGTTGGTCCTCTGTACCCAATAATAGTTTGGTTTCTTTTCCAACAAATACTGTTTCAATGTGTGTTCACTGTTTACCTAGAAAGGGGGTTGAGTCGGTGGTTGGAAGGGGCAGAGAAGGATGAGGCCCACTTACAAACTGGAGTCCTCTTTAGAAAACATTGTGTTGGGGCTCCTTGGGAGCCCCATCTTCCTCCCTGCCCTCTAAGTAGCTTATCAAAGTGCTCCTTCTAAGCAAACAGATTTCCTTCCTGGGAGGTTTTCTGGCAAATACAATTCCCTCCACCACCTCATTACATTTACAGCATTGTTCTAATTTGGATAACAATCTTGGGCAACTGCCTATACCTGACTCTGCGGGGAGCACACAGCTAAGGTTCTCTCGTAGCCAAAGGATGGCAAAGCTTTATTCTAGAGCACGAAATCAGTGTAGGCTTCAGTGATGGACAGAACAATGCCCTCCGCTCCAAAGATATCCATGTCCTTATCTGCAGAACCCATGAATATGTTACTGCACATGTGAAGAAGGAACTTTGCATGTGTGATTAAGTTAAAGATTTTACAATAGGAAGACCATCCTGGGTTACAACAGGTTGGTCTGATGTAATCACAAAGAATCTTGTAGGAGAGAGGCACGAGGTACCCGGAAGGCTTTTAAGGTACAGAAAGGGCCCAAGAGACAAGGAATTTAGGTGGTGCCAAGAATCTGGAAAAGGCAATGAAACAGATGCTCCCCAAGAGCCAGCTGGTCTTTTTTGAACTTCTCAGCTCCAACACTGTGAGGTAATAAATTTGTGTTGTCTTAAGTAATTTGTTGCCACAGCAGTAGGAGACTAATACAGCTTCTTAGACAGGGAGACTTTTGAGAATTGTCAGGTAGAGAAAGGAAGGGTGTTCCAGCCAGAGGAACCAGCAAGTTCAAAGGCATGATGCTCCAAAACAGCATCCAGTGCATGGGAACAGTGTGTATCTCAGGGTAGGCAGCAACTGAGGGATATTTCAGGGAAGTAAGATGTGGTACAGGAAAGGGAGCATTCTGGTTTCGCTGCTAATCCCTAGCATTCTGAGACCAATCCCAGGGCCGTGTTTTCCTCTTCTGGACCACATGTGACCTCAGGAGTCTCCTGTGGTTTTATTCTATGTATTTCTCTTCCCACAGAGATCAAAAGAAAAACCCATAAATATTTGCTACAGGGAAAGATGAAGGATCCCGAGCCACTAAAAATAAGAAAGTAACTTGGAAGAGAGAAAGCTATTTCTGTTATGTTAGATAAAATTTTTTGCTGGCATTAGAAATCGAATGAGAAGAAAGAAAATGATCAATTTCAGATTGGACAAAGGCTCCTAAAGGAAACCTTTTTGAACCATATAATACATCTTATGCTTTCATCACATTATGTGTATATATATATACATATATATACATATATATATATCTTATAGCAGGATGGTGAAGAGTAAAATTAGTTAAGTGGGGGTGGGGGAGTTAAGATGGCAGTGTAGAAAAACACAGAGTACGCGTCTCCCCTCCACTAGGGTGCCTGCCGGATGCTTGGGGGCACTTCAACGCCCAAGGAGATGGGAGGAACCCCCAAGTGAACCAGTAGGATGTGGGGGTGCTGAGGGGGGAGGAGAAGTGGAGGCTGGACAGGACCGGCGCTGCTGAGGGGTGGCTGAGATGGGGGAGGTGTTCCCACACCTGGAGTGATCCTCAGGGGCTCGGATCGGGGGGAGCATGACCAGAATTTCCCCTGCCCAATCAGCCGGGGAAGTCTGCCCTGCTCTCGGCCAGGTCCTGTACCCTCAGAGGCCACCACTGGGCTGCATAGGTCCTGGGGACATAGGAGGAAGGCTGGGGCAGAACAGGAGAGGCAGGTGGGAGGGGCCCTCCAGGACCAGAGGGTCAGGAGAAGGAGCAGAGGGCATTTGACCCACCCAATCGGGCCCAGGAAGCCTGCTGGGCTCCCAGGTGGGGTCCCCTGCCCTGTTAGACCAGAGGTGGGAGGTGCACCAGGGCCCCTTCTGTTTCATTGAGCCGAAGCCCCAGCCCCTCACACCTCCCAGGGCCTTTTCCAGCCCTGTGGGTCCTAAGCGTAGGCCCCGCCCACCACCCAAACCCCACCCCTACTTAGGCCCCACTCTCCACAGCCAAGGCCTTTTCCACCTTTTTTTTTTCTTCCCCCTCTTTTTTACTATTGTGGTTCTGTTTTATCTTCCAGTGTTGTTTCATCTATGTTTTAGTTTTTATATTCTTTCTAACATATCTGTGAGTTTCCTAATCTAATTTTATTTTTTACTTTGTTATTGTTCACCTTTTTTTTTTGGCCTCCCCACGTGGCTTGCGGGATCTTGGTTCCTGAGCCAGGGGTCGGGATAAAGCTCATGAGGTGGGAGCTCCTGGACTAAACCACTGGATTAACAGAGAACCTCAGACCCCAGGGAATATTCTTCAGAGTAAGGTCTTCCAGAGGTCCTCATCCAAGCACCAAGATCCAGCTCTACCCAACAGCCTACAAACTCCAGTGTTGGAAGCCTCAGGCCAAACAACCAGTAAGACAGGAACACAATCCCACTCATCAAAAAAAAAGAAAAAAACAATGAGACAGCAAAAAATTATGTCACAGATGCAGGAGCAAGGTAAAATCCTATAAGACCAAATAAATGAAGAGGAGCTAGACAATCTACCTGAAAAAGAATTCATAGTAATGATAGTAAAGATGATCCAGAATCTCAGAAATAGAATGGAGGCATGGATTGAGAAAATACAAGAAATGTTTAACAAAGATCTAGAAGAACTAAAGAAAAAACAAACAGAGATGAACAACACAATAACCGAAATGAAAAATACACTAGAAGGAATCAATAACAGAATAACTGAGGCAGAAGAATGAATAAATGAACTGGAAGACAAAATGGTGGAAATGACTGCCAAGGAGCAGAATAAAGAAAAAAGAATGAAAAAAATTGAAGACAATCTCAGAGACCTCTGAGACAACATTAAACGTACCAACATTCGAGTTATAGGGGTCCCAGAAGAAGATGAGAAAAAGAAAGGGTGTGAGAAAATATTTGAAGAGATTATAGTGGAAAACTTCTCTAATATGGGAAAGGAAATAGTTACCTGAGTCTAGGAAACACAGAGAGTCCCATACAGGATAAACCCTAGGAGAAACACACCAAGACACATATTAATCAAAGTAACAAAAATTAAATTCAAAGAAAAAAATATTAAAAGCAGCAAGGGAAAAACAAAAAATAACATACAAAGGAATCCCCATGAGGTTATCAGCTGATTTTTCAGCAGAAACTCTGCAGACCAGAAGGGAGTGGCAGTATATGCCTAAAGTGATGAAAGAGAAAAACCTACACCCAAGATTACTCTACCCAGCAAGGATCTTGTTCAGATTCAACAGAGAAATCAAAAGCTCTTCAGACAAGCAAAAGCTAAGAGAATTCAGCACCACAAAACCAGCTTTATAACAAATGCTAAAGAAACTTCTCTAGGCGAGAAACACAAGAGAAGAAGAAGACCCACAAAAACAATCCCAAAACAATTAAGAAATGGTAATAGGGACATACATATCGATAACCTTGAATGTAAATCGATTAAATGCCCCAACCAAAAGACACAGACTGGCTGAATCGATACAAAAACAAGACCCATATATATGTTGTCTACAAGAGACCCACTTCAAACCTAGGGACACATACAGACTGAAAGCAAAGGGATGGAAAAAGGTATTCCATGCAAATGAAAATCGAAAGAAAGCTGGAGTAGCTATATTCATATCAGATAAAATAGACCTTAAAATAAAGACTGTTACAGGAGATAAGGAAAAACACTACATAATGATCAAGGTATCAATCCAAGAAGAAGATATAACAATTATAAATGTTTATGCACCCAACATAGGAACACCTCAATACATAAGGCAAATGCTAACAACCATGAATGGGGAAATCGACAGTAACACAATAATAATAGGGGACTTTAATACCCCACTTACACCAATGGACAGATCATCCAAACAGAAAATAAATGAGGAAACACAAGTTTTAAATGACACAATAGACCTGATAGATTTAATTGATGTTTATAGAACATTCCGCCCAAATGTGGCAGAATACACTTTCTTCTCAAGTGCACATGAAACATTTTACAGGATGGGTCACATCTTGGGTCACAAATCAAGCCTCGGAAAACTTAAGAAATTTGAAATAGTATCAAGCATGTTTTCTGACCATAACGCTATGAGATTGGAAATCAATTACAGGAAAAAAAACTGAAAAAGACACAAATACATGGAGGCTAAACAGTGAGCTACTAAATAACGAAGAGATCACTGAAGAAGTCAAAGAAGAAATTAAAAAATACACAGAAACAAATGACAATGAAAACACGATGACCCAAAACCTATGGAATGAAGCAAAAGCAGTTCTAAGGGGGAAGTTTATAACAATTCAATCTCACCTCAAGAAACAAGAAAAATCTCAAATAAACAATCTAACCCTACACCTAAAGCAACTAGAGAAAGAAGAACTAAGAAAACCCAAAGTCAGTAGAAGGAAAGAAATCATAAAGATCAGAGCAGAAATAAATGAAATAGAAAAGAAGAAAACAGTAGCAAAGAGAAATAAAACTAACAGCTGGTTCTTTGAAAAGATAAACAAGATTGATAAACCCTTAGCCAGACTTACCAAGAAAAAAAGGGAGAGAACACAAACCAATAAAATTAGAAATAAAAAAGGAGAAGTCACAACTGACACTGCAAAAATAAAAAGGATTATAAGAGACCACTACAAACAACTATATGCCAGTAAAATGTACAACCAGGAAGAAATGGACAAATTTCTTGGAAAGGTACAATTTTCCAAGACTGAACCAGGAAGAATTAGAAAATATAAACAGACCTATCACAAGAAATGAAATTGAAACCGTACTTAAAAATCTTCCAACAAACAAAAGTCCAGGACCAGATGGCTTCACAGACGAATACTACCAAACATTTAGAGAAGAGCTCACACCTACCCTTCTCAAACTCTTCCAAAAAATTGCAGAGGGAGGAGCACTCCCAAATTCATTCTACGAAGCCACCATCACCCTGATACCAAAACCTGAAAAAGATGTCCCAAAAAATAAAATTATAGACCAATATCACTGATGAACATAGATGCAAAAATCATGAACAAAATACTAGCGAACAGAATCCAACAACACATCAAAAGGATCATACACCATGATCAAGTGGGATTTATCCCAGGATGCAAGGATTCTTCAGTATACGCAAATCAATCCATGTGATACACCATATTAACAAATTAAGGAATAAAAACCATATGATCATCTCAACAGATGCAGAAAAAGCTTTTGACAAAATTCAACACCCATTTATGATAAAAACTCTCCAGAAAATCAGCATAGAGGGGACCTACGTCAACATAATAAAGATCATATATAACAAACCCACAGCAAACATCATACTCAATGGTGAGAAACTGAAAGCATTTCCCCAAAGATAAGGAACAAGACAGGGACGTCCACTCTTGCCACACTTATTCAACATAGTTTTGGAAGTCCTAGCCACGGCAATCAGAGAAGGAAAAGAAATAAAAGGAATACAAATTGGAAAAGAAGAAGTAAAACTGTCATTGTTTGCTGATGACATGATACTATACATAGAAAATCCTAAAGATGCCTCCAGAAAACTACTAGAACTAATCAATGAATTGGGTAAGGTTTCAGGATACAAAATTAATGCACAGAAATTTCTGGCATTCCTATACACTAACAACAAAAAAATCAGAAGGAGAAATTAAGGAAACAATCCCATGTACCATCACAGCAAAAAGAATAAAATACTTAGGAATAAACCTACCTAAGGAAGCAAAAGACTTGTACTCAGAAAACTATAAAACACTGATGAAGGAAATCAAAGATTACACAAACAGTTGGAGAGACATACCATGTTCTTGGATTGGAAGAATCAATATTGTGAAAATGACTATACTACCCAAAGCGATCTACAGATTCAGTGCAATCCCTATCAAACTACCAGTGGCATTCTTCACAGAATTAGAACAAAAAAATTTATAATTTGTATGGAAACACAAAAGACCCTGAATAGCCAAGGCAATCCTGAGAAATAAAAACGGAGCTGGAGGAATCAGGCTCCGGACTTCAAGCTATTCTACAAAGCTACAGTAATCAAGACAGTATGTTACTGGCACAAAAACAGAAATATAGATCAATGGTACAGGATAGAAAGCCCAGAGATAGACCCACGCACATATAGTCACCTAATTTATGACAAAGGAGCCAAGAACATACAATGGAGAAAAGACAGCCTCTTCAATAAGTGGTGCTGGGAAAACTGGAAAGCTACATGTAAAAGAATGAAATTAGAACACTCCCTAGCACCATACACAAAAATAAACTCCAAATGGATTAAAGACTGAAATGTAAGGCCACACACTATAAAACTCTTAGAGGAAAACATAGGAAAAACACTCTTTGACATAAACCACAGCAAGATCTTTCTTGACCCACCTCCTAGAGTAATGAAAATAAAAACAAAAATAAACAAATGGGACCTAGATAAACGTAAAAGCTTTTGCACAGCAAAGGAAACCATAGACAAGATAAAAAGACAACCCCTCTGAATGGGAGAAAATATTTGCAAATGAAACAGTGGACAAAGGATTAATCTCCAAAATATACAAACAGCTCATGGAGCTCAATATGAAAAAAACAAACAATCCAATTAAAAAATGGGCAGAAGACCTAAATAGACATTTCACCAAAGAAGACATACAGATGGCCAAGAGACACATGAAAAGCTGCTCAACATCACTAATCATTAGAGAAATGCAGATCAAAACTACAATGAGGTATCACCTTACACCTGTCAGAATGGCCATCATCAAAAAATCTACAAACAATAAGTGCTGGAGAGGGTGTGGAGAAAAGGGAACCCTCCTACACAGTTGGTGGGAATGTAAATTGATAAAACCACTATGGAGAACAGTATAGAGGTTCCTTAAAAAACTAAAAATAGAACTCCCATATGACCCAGCAATCCCACTATTGGACATATACCCTGAGAAAACCATAATTCAAAAAGAGTCGTGTACCACAATGTTCATTGCAGCGCTATTTACAATAGCCAGGACATGGAAGCAACCTAAGTGTCCATCGACGGATGAACGGATAAAGAAGATGTTGCACATATATACCGTGGAATAGTACTCAGCCATAAAAAGAAACAAAATTGAGTTTTTTGTAGTGAGGTCGATGGACCAAGAATCTGTCATACAGAGTGAAGTCAGTCAGAAAGAGAAAAACAAATACCATATGCTAACACATATATATGGAATCTAAAAAAAAAAAGGTTCTAATGAACCTGGTGGAAGGGCAGGAATAATGACGTTGACATAGAGAATGGACTTGAGGACACGGGGAGGGGGAAGGGTAAGCTGGGATGAAGTGAGAGAGTAGCATGGACATATATACACTACCAAATGTAAAACAGATAGCTAGTGGGAAGCCGCCGCATAGCACAGGGAGATCAGCTCGGTGCTTTGTGACCACCTAGAGGGGTGCGATAGGATGGGAGGGAGGCACAAGAGAGAGGAGATATGGGGATATATGTATACATATGGCTGATTCACTTTGTTGTACAGCAGAAACTAACACAGCATTGTGAAGCAACTGTACTCCCATAAAGATCTCTAAAAAATTTTTAAAAAATCAAATTAGATAAGAGATTCTTCTTGGGGAAAACCTTTCTTCCCTTCGGGGAAAATTTTTGATAAACCAGTTGTCTTGGAGGAGAAGCTAGTTCTGCAAACCTGGTAGGTGAGCCCCAAGTTTTCACAAGTATTTCAAGGGACTCAAGATTCAGGGAGGAGAGGAACAGAGGTGAGGCCAAGAGGAAATCTTACACTTCATGGGGTGGACTTGGTTTCGACCCTGGACATCATCAGGGAAGACTCCAAATGTTCTGGAATATTTGGTGGGTTTCTTGTAGTACTTGGTGAACATAGTGAGCTTTACTCTGGGATTCTTCAGAGGAGAAACAGAGGGCAGGTATAGACAGAAGCAGACAGGCCCCACGGACAGTTAGGGTTCCATCCACAACATTTGCTGTTTTACACTTGATCTGCTGACTTGTCTCTGCTATTTTTAATCTGCATTTGTAATACCGAGACTGGTTTGTTAGAGTTCCTAGGGAATTCGTTGGTAAACAGGGGAGGGGCTAGGGTGAGGTGAGTGAGGCACTTGACTAGCACACATTTAATGGACACTAAAGAATTCACTAGTCAGGATAAATGCTATTTAAATATACTATTTAAAAATCAAAATTAATGCAAAAAAAATTCACAGTGCCATGGAGCCTGAGGCACAATTTGAAAAAAAATCAGTAACACCGATCATGTCTTTATTTTTTTTTTATTTTATTTATTTATTTATTTTTTTGTGGTACACGGGCCTCTCACTGTTGTGGCCTCTCCCGCTGCGGAGCGCAGGCTCCGGACGCGCAGGCCCAGCGGCCATGGCTCACGGGCCCAGCCGCTCCGCGGCATGTGGGATTCTCCCGGACCGGGGCAGGAACCCGTGTCCCCTGCACCGGCAGGCGGACTCCCAACCACTGCGCCACCAGGGAAGCCCTCATGTCTTTATTTTAATCTTTGTTATGTTGATATTTTTGTCACCATGGATTTTGTATTAACCTTGATTTTTTAAAAAAATTTTTGCAATAAAATACTATTTACCTTGATTATCGAGTTTTTTGACACCTCTTGTAATGGATACTATATGGCCAATAACAAGCTGCGAGATAATGAGGCCAAGAAAGTTGAGAGTAAGGATTCATCACCTAAATTTGGCAGGTTTTCCAAACTTTATTAGATATCAACTAAGTACAGTGAGTAAGAACTGATTCTATTCCCCTCACGTGAACAAGGCACAGTGTGGAAAACTGTGTTAAGTGACAAGGCAGAGCTAGAACAAAGCCTTCTAATTCCCAGGTCCATATTCTTACCACAGTTTTGGTAATTTCTTAGCTGAGATTTGTGATTTCCTTCTCTTTTTCTTTCACCATTTTATCTTGTCTGTTTGTGTTTGTCCAGTTTGTATAAGAGATTGAGAATATCTAAGTATATGAATTTAATTGTCTCATTTTTTTCTTATTTGTTTTTGTTACTCTCACTCATATGTAAAAGTAGAAAAACAGTTGTGCTATTGATTTGCTATTTGCATCATTGTTGCTTTTTTTTAGGAAAAAATTCTGGCCTACATATAGTCACAACATCTAAACACCAGAGCTGATAGATTTTGGCAGAAGTCATCATTTAGATTTTTGGTTGTAATTACAGTTTCATTAGGATGTCTTCCACTGGCATTTTTCTGTTGTTATTTTGTCTTTCTGGATAAATGATTTAGCAATGAATTATAGTTAGATAGGCAGATAAATATAGAGATATAGATAGATGGGTGGATAGATAGATAATAAACAGTGATATCTGTTAAATATCTCAATTTAAATGAGGGTTAAATTTTGTTTTCTCCACATTGTTACCTATTTATAAAATATCAACCATTAGCTAACAAATGCTGTTTTTTTAAAAAATGAATTTGGGACAATTCTTATTATTCATACTTTATATAATGTTTCATTGATTTAATTTTTACTGTATATGTCAGTCCTGATAAATACAGAAGGAAAGTAAAAGTAATTTTTTATTACCTTAGTGAAATTGCTTTCATAGAGTAGCATATAAATGTCAAACTGTTTATTTTTGTTTTCCCATAATGAGATTGCTCCATGTGGGTGTGTAATGATGAGCAGCCTGTGGATTGAGCTCATAAAGACACAAACAGCACTCCCAGAGACCAATGAGGGGAGACCCTGTCCCTCATGCATCATGGCTGTGCTCAGAGGAGCCCGTGTGATCACAGGTCAAGGAGGTGGAGGATAGATATGCCACTGAGGACAGCTGGGAGATAGGACACATCCCAAGGCAATGAATGGGAGAATCCCCCTCTAACATCTGGCTTTGTGTGCTGGACTGTGGGCCCAGCTGAGCGTGGGATAACAGCCCCCCTTTAAACAGAATCTGTTCACCTACGACAGTGGGGTACTGATTGCCTTGGATCTGGAAGAAACTTTAAATAATTGTATTATGTTTGTACCTCACTTGAAATGGCAGAGCGCAGTGGTTAAGGACACTGAGTGTCAGCTCTTGCACTAACTAGCTGTGCCTTTGGCTTCTCTGCCTAACCCTCTCTAAAATGGGAGTGGCGATGGTAGTAACCTAATAGTGTGATGGTGGGCAGTATATGAGAATAGAGACTTAAAGTACTTCCCCACAGCGTAGCCAGGGTGATATTTTATTTATTTTTTATTTATTTATTTTTTTGCGGTACGCGGGCCTCTCACTGTTGTGGCCTCTCCCGTTGCGGAGCACAGGCTCCGGACGCGCAGGCTCAGCGGCCATGGCTCATGGGCCCAGCCGCTCCGCGGCACGTGGGATCTTCCCGGACCGGGTCACGAACCCGTGTCCCCTACATCGGCAGGCGGACTCTCAACCACTGCGCCACCAGGGAAGCCCCAGGGTGATATTTTAAAACATAAACCGTATTATATGTACACAAGATGCAAAGGATTTGACAACTGCCCAGCTGACTTCATCTCCAAGCATTCTCTTCTCCACACCATGCTCTAGTCACTCCAGCTTTTTTTTTCTTTTGTTTCTTATACACAAAAACTGATACCTATTTTTCCAGCAAAAATCTTAATGCTGTTTGCTCTGCCTGAATGTTCTTCTCCCAGCTGTTTATAGAGAACTTCCCTGACTGCTCAGTGAAAATGTAGTTTCTCTCCATCCCATGGTGACCTTCTGTTCCTTTTCCCTATGTTATTTTCTCCACAGCACCTGCAATTGTCTATTTGTTTCTTTCTTATTTTCTGTCCCCATTCCCCTTGCCTCAATTGAGGCGTAAGCGACCTTGTCTGTCTCATTCCCCAAGGTATGGCCAGGGTTTAGAACTGTGCCTGGCGGTAGGGACTCAATTAAAAACGCATTGAATGACGGAATGAATGAGCACGCAGCCTGTTACTCAAACAAGACGATCTCTAATTTGTATCTGTGTTTGCGACACTATTTACACAAATGAGGTGGTGAAGTTGGGCCTCATGAGGGTGGTTGTTCCGTGGCTTTGCTAGTGTGATTACTCTCTGAGGTCTGGGGATGGAGGCCTTTTGTCTCAGGATTAGAGAGGACTGTTTGCTTTTACAGCCTGGAATTAGCATTGCCACAGCTAATCATTTGAAACTTCCATGGTATTCAAGTGCCCATGCAGGTATTTGAGATCTTAATAGCAAAAGTAAAAAGAATATTGACATAGTTCATAAAAGGATACATTATGCTTCCTTTCTGCGTTTTACAGCACCTCATCACATTGGAGAGTGGATTCAGTGATGCACTCAGTTTTATATTATCTCTGACTGGCACCACAGTCAGATGACCACCCTGGCTCTAAAACTTCTTGAAGCAAATCACCCATTGCCTCTGATACTAAAATGAAACTTCTTTAAATCGCAATAAACCCCCCAAATGTTATGCAAATTGAAAAATACCCCTGTCAAAGGACTGTCAGATAACACCTCTCATTCCCAAGGACTATTTGTAAGCATACGGAAACATCCAGAAAGATATAATGAATTGTTCTGGTACACTGTTCTGGCAGCCCTTAATAAATCAATATGAAGGGGAGTTCTGAAGGGCAAAATGTTGCTGTCGGTGGGTGTCCGATTTAATTTTGCTCTAAATTAATATTTCGAATATGATAAGTGAGCTGGCAGGAACAGATTTCATGATTAATTCTATGGAGTCAAAAATGCTTTGATGGCACTTTAATAGCTGCTCCACTGATCTAAAAGTGCCTGAAATGGGCTCACGTGGGCCAGCTTACAAATTGCATGATAATGTGGATCCCACCCAAGGAGGAGATTTACTTTTTATTTTCAAATCTCTGCCGTACTTGGAGTAGCCGTGTTTCATCACGCAGGCAGAGACACTTTTATAGCCTTGTGAGCCACAGCTGAATGAGACATGTGGGATGAGTGAGCAGAAAGTGCCATTAGGATCGCCCCTCTAAGTCGTGCCTGCTTGAAGCCACATACATCAGCTTCCGATGGAGTCACTGCTCCCCTGAAAATGAGGGTCCCTAGAATGAAAAAGTTCGACTGCAAAAGGACCAGTAAGATACATATAACCTGAGCTCACAAATGAGAGACAAGAAGGGAACCTGAGTGTTTACTCTGGGGTCAGTATGGACCTATAAATGTCACTAGCATGATAGGCTTGTGATTACGATAACTGGGAGGCTACTGCTGACATTTTGTATTTGTTAAAAGTTTATTGAGCGCACCAAAATTTTGCTACATGATTTGACATTAAGGATATAGGTAACAGAGTACCTACACTCACGGCGCTTGTATTCCAGCTTGTGAGGCAGACATATTAATACTACATACAGAAGTGCTGAGTGGAAGATTGAACAAAGTGCTTTGGTACCATATGGGAGGATGGAATTAGCTCTGTCTGAGGGCTTATGTGTTTCTTCTCAGTCTTAGGGAATGAATAAGGCTTGACGGGAGTACACAGGTATTTTAAGAAGAGAAAATACAGGGGAAAAGCATAAAGATGTGAAAACTCTTGGCATGTTTGAAGAATGGTAGGCAGTTCAGTCTGACTTAATAAGCACAGGGGCTTAGGGGAGGAAAGAGGCAAGACAGGAAACTTAGTTTGATGTCAGTAAAGGGTTTTGAATGTAATATTAAAGTGAGCCTTATTCGTGGGCAGCGGAGAATCAGAAATAGATTTTTAAGGAGATAGAATCATGATATACACTTTAGCAAGAATACCGAGGAAGCTATGATTATGTTGGGTATTATATGGAGAAACCTGAGTCTCACCACTAACTCAGATTTCTGCTTAGGACAACTGATTAGAATTCCCATTACCTAACATATCTAGAAGAGTAAGTTTGTGGGGAAGCAGATAAGTTTCAGCTTTGGCTGAATTGCATTTCGTAAGCTTAAAGAACATTAAAGAGGCCTCAGAATTTGTTAGGCATGTGGATGTATGCCTAAGAGATCTTGATTGCAGACATAGGCTGGAGATCTCTAGCTTGGATGAGATCATGCAGGTAGAATGGGTAGAGTGAAGAGAGAAGAGGTTTTGGTCCAAGCCTTAAAGAACATCAACATTTAGAGATGAGCTGGAGAAGAAAAGGTCCAAAACAGAAGGAAAATAAAAGTGAGAGAGTATTTCAAAAAATAAGGGATCAGGAATGTCAAATATTACCTAGGAGTCAAGTGTGAAAAGGACTGAGATGTCTATTGGATTAGGCACAAAGGGAGTGAAGTGGCAGACCCGTAAATGTTTGGTAGAAGGGGAATCCAGAGGATAATAAGTAAAAGAAAGTGCGGGAGCTAAATAAGTTGTGGATATAGACAGCTTTTTTAGGATTGTATTTATCTTTGATCAAGAATATTAAGAGTTCCCTCCCCACCAGAAGAAAACCCAAACTTGTTAGTCTCATCTTCAGCTTTTAAAAAGTCTTCAGCATAAGCATAGTGTTTGGGGAATAAATTAAACCTGAACTGTCTGTGGTCACCACATACATCTCTTCCTTTCTGTCTTATTAGGGATGGTCTCTCATGCATGAGTTATAGTTCTTCCTGCCTTGTCAAACTATGAGTGCTATAGACAGTTATTAAAGTGGAAAGGAATTTCTCTCTCTTAGCAATCATTTTTACATCTACTAAGGGCCCATTGACTTCAAAGCAAGTTCCTCATTGTCATAATCAGTCAGTGTTTATTAACGTCTTCATGGAATTATTTATAAGACTCAGTAGGAGAAAATGAAGAGTTGGGACTTGAGTTTGACTTCATGTATTTAGTTTAAATAGAAATTTCTTATCTTTATATAATCCAGGCTGTCAAGTCAGAGTATGTAAAAGAGATTTGATTGACAATTATTTTTTATTTTCTTGAGAATTTTGTTTTGTATGATTTAGTTTAATTTTGTTTTGTCTTGAGCTGAACGTTAAAGGTTTGGAGATTTTTTATTTATATTTGAGAACTTTTGTCCTTCAAAATCTTTTATAATATAAATAAATATTCTATAATAATATATTATAAATATTA
>NW_020173979.1:10589712-10648853 GCF_003031525.2 Neophocaena asiaeorientalis asiaeorientalis | reverse complement strand
ATATTATATAATAAATATTATATTAGTTTATTATAATGAATATTATTATAATATAAATATTATAAAACCTTTTATAATATAAAATGTCACTAGCACATTGACCATTATTAATTCAAGCTTACAGTTTTACTTTAAAAAGAATATTTGTTCTAGAGAATTCTATAAGGAACATCTCCTAGTAAGCTTAGATCCTCCCCATAGGTATCCAAGGACTTATATTACACGTTTCTTCCATTAGCTTTCAGACAAATCACAACGACCACCAAATAAATGTTCTAATATTCCAGTGTGCATCTTGAGGCTCCCCATGTAGAGACATGGGCCTAAAACTAATCCTTATGGAAATGTGTCAAGTCTCTTCTGTGTGGATGAATATAAATAAAAATAAAAAGGGGAAAAAAAAAAATAAAAAGGGGGAAAATGATAAATCATTTCCTTTGCTTAGATTGTTTTGAATATAGGCTAAACTTTAAAAGTTGGAGGTACACGCATTGGTCTTCATATCTCATTAATGCCACAGCAGATGTGAAAGAAAAGCATTCTCATGTCTGCTGATCTTTTTAGAAGTCTATACAATATTGAATTTATATGATGGTTGGGTAAAATGTGGGTGAATAAAATCCTGTTATGTCTTTTATACAGAAAGGAAAGAAGAAAAACTCACAGCTTTGATTAGGTCACCCATACTAAATTTTCTTCTGATTTACTTGTTACCATTTTCTTTTTTGCCTTGACTATTTCAAAGTAGACATCAGTGATGTTTAAGATTATTTATTATGCATTGGCATTAAACTTTTGCTATTAATATTTGTTGGGATCCTTGAAAAATTGTTAAGTTCAAAAGACTTGTCTGAGAAGTTCATTCACTCTTCTTTTGTTTAATATTCTTCATATACATAGACTCATTCACTCGTTTTTTCACTCATCTCCCAAGGAGCCTCCCCAAAATTATTACCTAACAAGTTCATGTATTTTTGGTTTCACTGGCATTTCTAAGCTGTTTGGATACAAATCTAATATCAAAGTTTGTAAATTAATGGGTAAGGGAGATATCCAGACTCATACGAATGAATCTCTTTTTGTTTGTTTTAGATCTAACAAAAGTGAAATTTAAAGATGAAAACTATTTTGAAGGTCAGATACTCATTCAACCTGGTTTTGCTCATTGATAATTACTGTCTGGGATGCAGGTAACGTGGGGTGCATTCCTACTTTATAAAGTCACTTGATCACTGAAATTCCTCCATACAAGACACTAAACCCAGCCACCTCTATCTAGACATTGGCCGTACAGAATGCTGTTTTCCTCAGTTTTCCAAAGTTGTTCAGACTTAAAGACACCAACTTTTCCTGAAAAGGTCCACAGGAGACTGAAATGTCAAACCAGGATGCTAATTTAGTAATTTACCTTGAGAAGTAGAACTGTCAGGAGGTCCAGATATTGTTCTGACTTAGCACATTCTCCCCTTTAGGCCTTGGAGTATCAGGATGGTCTCCACAATCATCTCCCACAATTGCATGAAAAATTGCATGTATATTTGCACACCATTTTTTTCCCTTGTGGAGAGGGCCATAACTTTCTTTGAATCTTGAAGTCAAGAATCCATGCAGTAGGCAAACTGCAAATGGAAGCAAATTCTTAAAAGACTTCTTGACAAGCTTAGAATCAGAAAAAAAGGAAGTAGTCAGAAAAGGTGAATGTTTGATGGCATGGCCACCATATGGTATACTTTCCAGGGCAGGCAGAATCACTGTGCCGGCAGGATATCCTCATCCCCAGACGGGTTTTCACGCGTACTCTGAATGTTGTTGGTTTTCAGATAAATCTTCTCTAAGGCTTCCGTAACTGATCAAGCTCTCTTCTGCTCCAAAGTCTTTCTTAAAGTATATTGCCATCTTCAATCTAGTTAAATTCAACCTTTACAAGCCTTGAGAACTCTTTAATACTTTAAAAATGATATTATTAGCTGACCTAGTTGATATTCGTTTATATTTTCAATTTCATAGGACAATCTTTATTGTTTTATTTCTACAATATAACAGAGTTAGGAGAAGGCAGATCATTCATGATTTTAAGGTACTGGCAGCATGAATATCAAGAGTTTTATTCTTTTGGATTATGAGGCAGTTACTGTTGAAATTAATTTATCTGTAAAGAAAAAAAAAGAGTTTGATCAACTCTACTCCTCATTTTGAATTTATCTGTTCAGTTTTGCCACATGATGGCCAGTTTGGGCTTTATAGATTCCTTCCACTTTATGTTTTGTATTCTACTTCATTAACTTCCGATGTTTTAAAAATTTCCTTCCTTCTTCTTTCATTGGATTTCTTATGCCATTCTTTTCTTTCTTTCTGAGATAATGTTTGATTACTCAGTGTTCAGCCTTTCTTTTTTTCGATTATATGTATTTAAGGCTATACATTTTCTCAAAGTACAGTTTTAGCTACATCCCATATGTATTGATATGTAGTATTTTTGTTATCCTCAAATCCAAAATATTTTCTAAGTCTCCGTTATATTTTTCCTTTGATTTGTGGATTATGTAGTTCACTTCTTAATTTCAAACACATGAGAAATTTCTAGTTATCTTTGAATTAATTTCTAACAATTTCATTGTGTTAGGAAATTATTATGGTTAGAGATTATGCTTGTGGAATTTCAATCCTTTGCAAATTTTTGAGATTTGTTCTTTTATTTCAACATAATAGGTTTACAAAAATATCACGTGTGCTTAAAAATTACAGCTGTTGGGAGCAGTATATTTATGTGTAAATCAAGAGTATGAATAGTAATCAAATCTTCTCTATCTCTGCTCATAGCTTTTGCTGCTGCTTTTATCAGTTACTGAGAGAGGAATATTAAAATCTCTTAATGTGACTGTAAATTTGTTTATTTGTAGGTCTGCCAATTTTTGCTTTATAAATTCTCCAGATTTTGCTGTCAGAGGCATGTCAATCTAAATTTTAAATCTTCCTGGTGAATTGAAACTTTTATCATTATGTGGTGAAATTCTTTGTCTCTGATGATATTTTTTTAAATGTATATTTGTTCATTATTAGTATAGTCACCCCAGGTTTCTTTTGATTATTATTTAAAAGATGTACCTTTTTTCTATCATTTTACTTATTAGGTTTTAATAAAAAGATATAATTTGGATTTAAAAATTTTTGTAGTTATCTTTTAACTGAGCATTTATCCATTCAAATTTACTGTAATTGCTAATATTTGATTGTTTCTTTAAATGTGGTAGGCTTGGTGTTCAAATCTATATCTGATAATTTCATTGTCTAAATTGTGTCTTTTATGCTATCTGTTGTTTCTGCTGATTTTCATTCATGTTGCCTTGTTTCTTCAAATCTAATTATCTTACACTGCTTGATGGTCATTGCCCTTGGAAATTATTTGTGGTATTTCCTCAAAGCTAATGCTGTATCTACATATCTCCAGAATGGCTTTGCACTGCTCTGGCCACAACCATGGTGGTGGTGGTTCCTTGGCTGTCTCAAGCTATGTATAATCTTGGCTACAATGTCCCATGAGGTCCTGTCTGTGCCCACAGTTTTAAGAGACTTCTCCCCTAACCGCCCCCCCCTCCTTTTTTTTCCTTTTCTACTGCTTTGCTTAGTACCAAAGTCAACATTTTTAGCTCTTGTTTCTAGAGGACTGGTTGATCCAAATAATCTAGCTTGCCAAAGTTGGAAGCCAGCAAATTCTTCTTAATGTTTCAAATATATGTGAACAGTTAACTGAAAGAATAAAATGCCTAGTAGATGTATTTTGGTGGAAGATAGTGCAGAGATAAAGATCCAGAACCGAAGGAGAATCTCAAGAGCTGTGGTGAATGAGAGTGGGATAGTCCAGACCTTTTCATTTAAATAATTTAAGAAAATAGCTGGGTAACATTAATACCGTACTTCTGTTCCCACAGCTCACAGCCAGCCCTAATATATTACTTATTCTGCAGTGATTATGCTCCCAGTACCTACTGGGAGCATAAATAGCTCTCCAGACAACAAAAATGAGCACCTCCAAAGATGTGGGAAGTGTATCTCCTTTTGAGTCTTCCCCTCCACCCCCTCTCCCTTCTTCCCTCTTTCTCCCCTTCCTCCTCTGTACAACGGGTGTTGGTTGGGACTTTAGGTGTTGGCAGTAAGCAAACACAGCCAGATGGTTTGTGATAGAGAGGAAGGAATGCTAGGAGTCGCACGGTACAGGGAAAAGCAAAACATACAAGGCAGATCTCAGAGTATGTGTTTTCCTTCAGAAATCCTCAGAGACTGAAGAGAATGAAGGAGAGTTGGCAGTCATAGTCAAGACAAACAGTGAACAGTCTTAGTAGTTTTCATCGGTTCAAGTTCTCTGAGTTCTAGAATAGCACTGTAGAGGAATTCATTTCTTTATTTCCCTTTTTTTCTTCTTGTTAGTCACTTAAAACCTGAGCCAGGGATGGAGAAGAGGAGAGTATTGCTTAACTTCACAAGTCAGTTATTATTTTCATCTTTTATATTAATAAAAATCAGAGTTTCATCAAAATTAAAAATCACACATATGTAGTTGATGATTTGTCAACCTCAGCAGTACGGACAGTTTGGGCTGGATATTTCTTTGTTGAGGGGCTGCCCTGGGTTAACAGAATATTTAGCAGCATCCCTGTTCTCTGCCCCCTAGACGCCAGCAGCACTTTCACCCCAGACCAAGTTGTGACAAGCAAAAATGTCCCCAGAGATTGCCAAATGGTCCTCTAGTTGGGGAGAGGCAAAACAGCCACTAGTTGAGAACTAATTTATCCTGATATCAAATAACTGAGATTTGGTACAGAAGTGAAGGTTGGTTGTTGTCCTGTATTTGTAAAGAGAACTCTTGCTTTAATGTGAAATTTACCATTTTAAAAATTTGTATCCCAAATCATGTGAAATGTCTGTTTAGGTCTTCTGCCCATTTTTGGATGGGGTTGTTTGTTTTTTTGTTATTGAGCTGCATGAGCTGCTTGTAAATTGGTGATGATTTTTATCCAAGGAGCATGTACCTGGTCTTTTCTTTATTGTTGGGAGTATTATTGGATAAATTGGGAGGACCTTAGGTTGTCTTTCCTGTAAAGTGTGATTCTTCCTCAAACTCCAGGCCTTGTGCTTGGTTTATTGACTTAATAGGCATCAATTCATGGGTTACTAAGTGCAGAGCATGGTGCTGAGTGTGGAGCATGCCCAACAGAGCGGAACACTTGTCCAGGTGCATGCTTTCTACAATATTCTGCTGGTTCATTGATTAAGTTTTAGACAAGAGATTAAGAGAATGAACTGGAAGTCATTCTACAAGAGTTTGAATCCTGGCTCTGCTACTTATTATCTCTGTGATTGTGAACAAGTTATATCATCTGTATGAGTCTCAGTTTCTTCTTTATAAAGTGGAAATAAAAATGATATGTATCTCAGAAGTGTGTGATGAAGAATAAATCAGGTAATTATTATGGGCTTAAAACTAGTTATTGTTATATGACTGGTAGCTATAATATTAGGTCTACTTTTTAATCTCTCATGTCAGCTGAAATAACTTGTTTTCTGTGTATTTTTAGAAGCTTATGATTAAAATAGAAGTCATAAAAATTGCAGTTGTTTAAATGATAAATATAGAATTATTATATAAATTTATATTTTAAAATTATAATTTATATATCAAAATATTATGTTATAAAAATGTCACTGGATGCTTTATTAACCAATAGTTAAATATAAGCCTATTTTGAATTATTTCTAATCATTTTGTTGAAAGATTAAAATTACATCTTGAAGTGAAATATTTGGGAATATTTGCAGAAGTGAAAGTTATGTAAGCATTATATGAAAGTTTTTGGAAAATTCTATTTCAATGGGCTAATTGTTTACTTTAAATTAATATAGCAAAGTTACATAAAAGGCCAGGATGAACTTTATAAATACTTTGTTTCTAAGAAAAAGCATTTTGTGATCTTTTTCTCATATGCTGTTGAGATACTTACTGTCTTGGATCCTAAAATCAGATAGAGAAAAGGCAAATGTTTCTGAGAGGTTTCCTCACATTTATAAACTGTGCTCTAATCTGAATAGTACCACTGATAGGGCAAAAGAGGAGATAAACACATATTCCATGAGTCTCATGCTAATTCTCCTTGCTAATCTCGTCAAGAGGAAGGTATTTTTCTCTTCCTAGGACTTAAAACAGAAATATTTTCACTCTCATTTCTAGTTGTAATTTATTGAAATAAAGACATACAGTTCCCAACGTCTTATACAAAAAATAGCCAAAGCCATGCTCAGATGAAAAGTCACAGCACTAAGCACATACTAACACAAGAAATAATTAAGATAAATAAAAAATCTAACTTAAGAAGTTAGGAAATAAATGAGATAGAGAAAGCAAAAGAAAGGGAGCAATAAGCATAAATTCCAAAATTAATTAGTCAACAAACTATAATATAGAGAAACCATTAACTTAACTGAAGATAATAGTTAAAACAAGTGATAAAATAGCTAAAATGAAACAGATCAAAAGAAAGTCACATTTTTCTGTCTCAGAGCTTTTTCTCTGCTTCAAGATGGAAATAATATGTGTCATAGCCTTTATAATATTTTCATTTGTCTTGCTAGATAGTAAACTGCAAAGTTAAATTTTAATATTTTCTTTTTGAGGTCTTATTAGTTTTATGATTATGAATAAACTGAAAAAATTATATATATATAATTTATATTATATATATATATTTTAGAGAGACGTGGCCTTTAGTGCCACCGTTGTATATCCATGCTCTGCAAGCTCTTGTATTATGCCATTGCTAGGGCCGTTAGCTTTCTCATATCCTACAAGTACCTCCTCAGCATCAATTTAAGAATAATCCTAAACTATAACTTTAGCACCAAACTAATCCATTTTCTCTTCAGTATTATAGATGATACTTAGGGTGGCCATAAATAAATATGCTGGAGCAACAGATAGAAATGGAGACTGTCCTGGTTTTCCCAGAATAGTCCTCATTCCTACCTGTTGTCCCGGCATAATTATTAATAGCCACCCCTCCTGCCTCATTTTTACTTTCAAAGATATCTCCACTTGTTTGATAAATTATATGATCATTCCATGTGTAACACTGCTGATCAAGATAAAACCACATGATGAAAACCGGAGAAACCCCTTAGACCTTACTGTCACCCTGTTAACCAAGGTTGGAAAGTGCTTCATCTATATGCTGCCATTCTCCACTCTTCTACTCATGGCAGACATAATTCATCATAGGACTCTTTTCCACTGATCCTACATCCAGTTTCAAAATCCTGTTTGACACATTATTCTGAACAACTGTCTTTGATCAAAGATGACATTAAGTTTAGAAATTATTTTGTCATCCTTGTGTGGTATATGATGCTCTAATGCAGTATCTTCAGTTAAATGATGCTTTGTCCAGGCTATTTAAATCAAAGTATTTACTGAAGTCATACCACATTTCAGGCTTTAGGAAACTAATTTTATTATTGATTTTTAGATATTAAAATTTTAGATATTAAAAATTAGTTTCTGTTTTGATCAAGGGATATGAATATACTTAGGATATTTAAATATACATAGAACGTTATCAAGTATATGCATATAATTGTTCCACAAGCTACTTTATGACAAATAACTGTCCTTTCACTCCACCCCCTCAATTATTTCCTGCTCTTCAGGTAACTATTTTCAACCCATTTAGTTCAGTCTTTTGGTTATTACCTCCATATTTCTAAGTAATTTATGTATACTGCTATGTTTTCATTTTCTAGTTTTAAACATTATCTGTCCATTTTCCCCTAATGAAGATCAACATTTCACCTTCTGTTTTTCCCTGTTCTCTAGCCTACTCTGCCCACAGGTCTACACACACGCGTGCGCGCACACACACACACACACACACACACACCCTGGTTCCCAGTCCTTTTGGCTTCCCATATACAGTTATGTCATGATTTTCTTCAGATCAGTATTAAGCATTTACATTATTTGACTGTGCAAATACTATTCTCAGCTGAGTTAGGTCTTATGATTAATTTCCCTTTCTGGTATATTTTTGTTTCCCTGTAATTAATTGTTTGCTGTTATTTGCTTAGCTCTATGTGAACATATCACAAGTTCAACTGCATATTCTTTCCTCGGTTGTTTAAGTTTTCTCCTAGTAAGGAAGAAGGCATCAGATAATCTACCTGTCTCACTGTAAAAGCAACTTCCCCTAGAGGCTTCACGTGTACCCACCTGGATTGGTTGTTCTCTAGGCATCTACTCAGCTGTGGGTGTTTTCATTCATGATATCCTGGGGACTGATTCGCTTTTTCTCTTTTCGAGTTGGACCTTCTGTTTCCTAGATTCCTTGCTTTCCTCTTTCTTGAATTATTCCTTCTTGGAGACACCCATTTTCTAGTAGGTTTCAGAGAATGATCTCATGGGGAGTACTTTTACTTTTTCTTTTTTAAGATATAGCATACCTTTAGATATCATTTTTCTGCCTCTACACTTAATTTTAGTTGAGCCAGGTCCAGAATTGTGGTTAGGAAATCTTTTTCTTTTAGAATTTTGAAGGCATTCTGGTTTTGTCATCTAAATGGCTGTTGAAAACTCAGATGACATTCTGATTCTTCCTTTTATCAGAAATCTGTTTATTCTCTCCATAAGGAGGTTTGGAGCATTTTCTCTCAGTTCCTGGTGTTTTAAAATTTTGTTATGATATTTTAGCGTGTCTTTTGTTGGTGCCAGAATATTATTATTTATTATGCTGGTTATTCAGTGGACCTTTACAATCTCAAGTCCTTTCATTCTGGGAAATTTTCTTATTTTTATTTTCCTCCCCTCCTTTCTCTGTTCTCTCTTTGCAGAGATCAGAAGTCCAAGTATAGAGAAATTGGGCCTCTTGCCCTAGTTTTCTAACTTTCTTCTCTTTTCTGTACTAATTTTCCATCTCTTTATCTCTTTGTTCTGCTATTTATACTTCCACTGAGTCTGATATTTCTGCTATCATAGTAATTTCTAAGAGCTCTTCCTTATTTTATGAGCATCCCTCTGATATTGTTACATTTAACAAATATATTTACTTACCTTTGTGAAAACACTGTTTTTAATTTTTAAAATTTCTTGGCATGTTTCCATTTCCTTCATATTGTGTGCTTGCTTGTTTTGTTCTCTGTATTTCACCACAGAAATCTCCTCATATCTGCTGATCCTTGACTGTGCTGATTTTAATAGTGGGAAACAGAGAAGCTGATTTGAGACCCTGAACATTTGAATATGATTTGTCAAATGAGGTCTTCTGAAGGTCATATGGTTGGGCAGTTCTAGTGGTGAACACAAAATGTCAGTATTGTCATATTTTCCCTTTATTCGTTAAATTACCCAGGGTGGTCTCTTCTAACTCCTCCCTAGAACGGAAGTATTCTGGAAGTTGTGTGTGAGAAAAAAGCTAGGAGATCTAACATTCTGTGTGTAAACATTTACTTCAGGTCTCCTCCTGCCCCTTTTCTCAGTATGATACTCCACCCCTCCAGTATTTAGTGTCGTTTTAACCCTCTGAAGAGAGTAACCCTCTAGTCTCCTACTGGAGTAGGAGAGGTCTGGCAGTTAACTGCTTCATAAGCAGCTTTCTGATTTTGGAATCACTTTCATCCCCACCTCCAGGCGTTTGTAGTACAATCAATTCCTGAACCTTTACAGTGGTGAAGGATAAGTGGCTTCTTTGGTTTCTTCCATGATAGCTTAATAATCTGTTAATTTTATGTTACTTACCACTCATCTACCTGTCTTCTAGTGCCCAAATTGTTGGGACTGCTTTCTCCTTTCCCATTATCTTTATGGTATTAGGCATTAAAATCCATTTGTTGTCATTGTACTGAGTTTTGGGGAGGGAACAGAGATGATGGTGTGTCTTCAATCTATTATTTTATCCTTCACTTAACCTTAATTTAAGAACTTTTGTAAAGGTGAGAAACGCTTTTAAAAGTAAACGTTATACAGCAGATTGAGATGTAAAATAGATGTAAGCCACATTCTTCCTTCCTATCTCTAAAAAGATCCATTGGGTTGAATGTAATTTGTGTATTTTAAATCATTTATTTTTAAAAATAGGTTAGCAAATTACACATAATCTTAAATTTAGTTCAGTAGGACTAGTAAAATTAGCACACACATAGTTAGGATAGAGTAACACTGTCTCATTAAAGAATGAAAAATAAAGGATACATAGATTCAATGCAATCCCAGCAAGTTATTTTGTGAATATGGACAAACTGATTCTAAAGTTTAATGGAGAAGCAAATGGCCCTGAATAGCCATCATAATATTGAAGGAGAGAACAAAGTTGGAGGACTGACACTACTTGACTTCAGGACTAATATGAAAGTATAGTAAGCAAATCAGTGTGGTATTGGTGAAAGAATAGACAAATAGATCAATGGAACAGAATGTAGAACCCAGAAATAAAACCGTACAGATATAGTCAACTGATCTTTGACACAGGAGCAAAGGCAATACAATAGAGCAACGATAGTCTTTTCAACAAATGGTGCTGGAACAACTGGACATCCGTGTGGAATAAAATGAATCTAGACACAGACATTACACATTACACCTTCCACAAAAATTAACTCAAAATGGATCACTGACATAAATGCAAAACTATAAAACCCGTAGAACATAACAGAGGAGAAAACCTAGATGACCTTGAGTTTGGTAATGCCTTTTTAGAAAAAACACAAAGACATGATCCATGAAAGAAATAAGTGATGAGCTAGACTTCATTAAAATTAAAAGCTTCTTCTATGTGAAAGACACTACCAAGACTGTGAGAAAATATTTTCAGAAGACACCTTTGATAAAGGTTTGTTACCTAAGATATATGAATAACTCTTCAACCTCAACAGTAAGAAAACAACCTGATTTAAAATAGGCCAAAGAACTTAACAGACACCTCATCAAAGAGGATGTGCTGATGGAAAATAAGCGTATGAAAAGATGTTCCACATTATCTGTCACCAGGGCATGTGAATTAAAACAACAAGGAGATACTACTACAGATCTCTTAGAATGACCAAAATCCAGAAGACTGACAACACCAAATGCTGGCTAGGATGTGGAGCAACAGAAACTCTCATAAGTTGCTGGTGGAAATGAAAAATGGTACAGCCACTTAGGAAGACAGTTTGGTAGTTCTTTACAAAATTTAGACAGACTCTTTGCCACACAATCCAGCGATCGTGCCTCTTGGTATTTTCCCCAGAGAGCTGAAAACTTATGTCCACACAAAAGCCGGCACACAGATGTTGATACCAGGTTTATTCATAATTTCCAGAACTTGGAAGTAAGCAAGATGTCTTTCAATACGTGAATGAGTAAATAAACTGTAATATATCCAGACAATGGAATGTTATTCGGCGCTAAAAAGAAATGAGCTATCAAGCCTTAAAAGGTATGGGGGAACTTTAAGTGCATGTTAAAAAGTAAAAGAAGCCAATCTTAAAAATCTACATACTGTATGATTCCAATTATATAACATTCTGAAAAAGGCAAAAGTTTGGAAACAGTGAAAAGATCAGTAGTTGCCAGTGGTTGGAAGGTGAGGACGGATGAATTAAGTGGAGCACAGATGACTTTTAGGGCAGTGAAAATACTCTGTATGATACCATAATGATGGATACATGTCATTGTTGTTCAAACCCATAGAATATAGAACACTAAGAGTGAGCCATAATGTGAACTGTGGTCTTAGATGATTATGATGTATCAGTGTAGGTTCATAAATTATAACAAGTATAACTTTGGTGGGGATGTTGTTAAGAGGGGAGGCTGTGCACGTGTGGGGCAGGGGGTATATGGAAAATCTCTGTACCCTCTCAACAATCTTGCTGTGAACCTAAAACTCCTCTAAAAACTAAAGTCTTACTTTAAAAAATTGTAGTTAACAATCTGAAGGGGAAAAAAAAAAAGACATGATAGTTTAACTCCTGTGACTACATGATTAGTTATAAATTATGAGCATATCATAGGGACATTTTTAATAATAACAACAAGGAAACAGATGTCTATATAAATATTCTTTATCCTTTGGTATTATGTTAGTATCTATCTATCTATACATATATATCACATTATATTGTAGATTATAATATATTACATTATATTACACATATATGCAGTGTATACTTTATGTATATTACCTATATGATATTGTGTATATATACAAATATATGTGTGTGTGAGAATACACACACACACACACACAGTAGCATACTACCAAGGAATAAAGAGGCATTAAGACATTAACCTTAGGTTAATTAAACAAGACTGGAGTTAAGAAACACATCTCTTGGCTCTTTATTAGTTACCTGGATGTGCATTTTCCCAAAATAATACCAGCTCAAGCAGAAAAAGCATCTTAGCCATTCAGTATGCTATCTTCAGTTTCCACAAATATCCTTAAGTAATAATCTACTGCATACTCCTTTTCTACGCTTTTTGTCTAGTAAATAGTATATCAAAGTTCTTAGAACATAGTAGCTGTAACATCGCATGTAGTGAAAAGCATTGTTCAATTTCATAGAATAATCTCATAATTCGTATCTAGTTATTTATACCACAGAGGGACAGATGGCTTGGTAGTGTAATATATGAGAAATAAGCTGCCTGTAGATACTAACATGGCTTGCTTCTCATAGGGATTCATTCCACTTAACCACAAAAGAAAGCCTATTAATTAGACTTTTGAATCCCATTAGGAAAAACAAATACCAATACTTAACTGCTCAAATATGACATGAAGGAAAATTGCTAACATAATTAGATTTTTAATAGTGTTAATGACTCTTGTATCTTATTAATAAGAATTAAAACTAATGTACTATTATATGAAGAAAAATTGCGACTGTATGCTCTTCTACAGGGAAATGTAGCCCGATTATGTCTATTTCCACATGAAGGGGTTTTAATTTTTATTCCCTTGCAGTTGTAATATAACTCACATGTTCCTTGGCTCAATATATTAACCCTGACATTATGTGACAGAAGGTCCTACAAGTACACCATTTAGGTCTGCAATCTCATTAGATATCCCAAGTCAAGCATGATGTTGACTCTGGATGTAAAACTATCCATAGTAAACGTTGAAATGTCTTTTCTCTGCCCTCTTTCTCTACCTTCTACAGATTTTTGCTCCTTCAGTGCCTTGTTTCAGCCCCTTTCAATTTTCCCATTTATTAGTCAAATTATATTCACTGTTTATGCCATGCAGTTCATCATTTTTGGCATAGTGTCTCCCTCTTTAGTTATTCTATGGACATAAAAAGCATGTTTTATTGTCCAGTGAGTGTGTCTCATCAGTTAGTTAATAAGTCAGTATTCACTTAGCATCTTCTTTATGTCCATCATGTTGAAGATAAATGTCTCAAGAGACATTATTAGAGAAGGGCATGATCCTTGTACTCAGGGTGTTTATTTGTTCAAATTATATAACTGTTTTAGCAACTTTTCTTTCTTAGAAACTTGAAAGTACAATACTCATATTTCTGTGAATCCCTTCTGCTAACTAAATTCACCATTCTAGCTTCCACAAAGACAAATGGATGTTGGTTTCCAAACCAGGCACCAAGCAGAACATCTGAGGAAATAGCCAATATTTGAGATAGATGGCTTGCCAACCAACTTACAAACTCACCAAATACATACAGATTATAAAAGATTCAATGGAATGACTAATGATGTGACCAAGACAGTGTTTGCCCATGCTCTCTCTCTCTCTCTGTCTCTCAGTACTGGCATATCACTTTAATGTGATTTTATCAGCAGGTGGACCTCTACTACTTAAAGTATGGTTCATAAACCGGCAATATCAGCATTACCTGGGGTCTTCCTGGAAGTGCAAATCTTTAGTTCCATCCAGTTATTCTGAATCATGATCTACAATTGAACAAAATCCCCAAGTTATTCTTTTTTTTTTGGTACGCGGGCCCCCCACCGCCGTGGCCTCTCCTGTCATGGAGCACAGGCTACGGGTGCGCAGGCTCAGCGGCCACGGCTCACGGGCCCAGCCGCTCCACGGCACGTGGGACCCTCCCAGACCGGGGCACGAACCCGTGTCCCCTGCATCGGCAGGCGGGCTCCCAACCACTACGCCACCAGGGAAGCCCCCCAAGTTATTCTTATGTGTAGTAATGTTTGAGGAGCACTGAACTATGTTGGCTTGAATAAGGCAGACAATTTTCTTTCATTAAGGAAAGGGGAGGTGATGGTGATCCTGCTCAGGTTACATTCAAGAGGACAGTGTTGGGCTTCCCTGGTGATGCAGTGGTTGAAAGTCCGCCTGCCGATGCAGGGGACACGGGTTCGAGCCCTGGTCTGGGAGGATCCCACATGCCGCGGAGCAACTAGGCCCGTGAGACACAACTACTGAGCCTGTGAGTCTGGAGCCTGTGCTCCGCAACAAGAGAGGCCGCAACAGTGCGAGGCCCGCGCACCATGATGAAGAGTGGCCCCCGCTCGCCGCAACTGGAGAAAACCCTCGCACAGAAACGAAGACCCAACACAGCAAAAATAAATAAATAAACAAACCAATGAACCAACATTTAAAAAAAAAAAAATGTACAATGTTTATCTGAGCGCAATAATTTAGGCAGTTCTTTAGGAATAAAGTAATCAACATAATGAAAAAAATTGAAAGTATTTACCTACAGTGGTTCTCAACCCTGGCTGTGCATTCAGAATTACCCACGGAGCTTCTAAAAATACCAGTTCCTGGGCCCAACCCCCAGAGATTCCGATTGAACTTTGCTGGTGAGTTTCCTCTGCATCAGAATTTTTTTAAAAGTTCTCAGATGACTTTTATATGCAGCCAGGGTTGGGAACCACTGATAAGATATGAGAAATGGTTGACGGAATTTGGGTTAATTAGTTTGAGGAGGAAACTTATGTGGATGATCATAGAACAGATTGATTTTGTGTAGCTCCAGGAGACAGGGTTGGACTAAGGAGAGACACTTAATAAATAGTTGAAGAACAATATAAGAATTTTGATACTTTAAGCTATATGAAGCAAGATCATCTTTGAACGCACATGGTGAGTTTAGGTAGAGACTTACAGTCAGAAAGCTCTCAAACACTATGGAACACACATACATTTGGCACTGGGCATTGGGTCAGTGGGGTACAGGATTGTTAGACTGCATTATAATAGAGTAATAATATGAGCACTTCTGTGCTGGACACTTTACTGATCACAGCTATGAGGACAGATTCTTGGACACCAAGGCTTAGAGAGTTGCAGTAATTACTTGAGATTACAAGTTATTGAGTAGCTGGACAGGCTTCCAGCTGAGGTTTGTCAGTCCCCAAATCCTGTGATCTTAACCTAATTCAGATCTACCATGAATGCTCCGTGATACTCAGTTCTTTGACTCTTAGACGTGCCATGCAGTAATCACTATGCTGTTTACTTGAAAATCAAGTTTAATGGCCAGCGTGGCTTATCTAAGCAAACTTCCATGAACATTAAAGAATATTTTTAAAAATCACTGTTTCAAAACTTAGAGAATAGAATGTCATTGAAAGAATAAGCGTGGATTAAAGGACCTAGAATCTTAATTTAAATAAATAAATAAATAAGAGAACAAGTAATAAAACCAGGTAATTTACAATACCAACACATTTTGTTACATTTCCTTTTTTTCCCCTCTGCTGTGATTGAAAGCATGTTTGTTTTCACTCTTTCTTTTTTCAAATTGTAATCTATGTTAGTATTGCAGAACTAATTATGAGTCACCCAAGTGTAACCAAGGAGTAGGGCTCCTGAAATAGGACAAAGGAAATTCATTAAGAAATAATGTTGAGCTTATGGTTTCAAAAGGTCATTAGAAATGCTAAACCAGAGAACACTGTTGTCTGAACTGATACCAAATCTAATCACTTATCACTCCCAGGGCTCTGAACAAGTGGTCATCATTCGGCTCCTTAACCTCCAAGCAGAAAGTCAGCTGAGATCTACAACTTGAGTCTAGGGTTAGTATGCTATCTTTTATCTAGGACACACCAGTCTTTTCCTCTATCTTGAGATACCATACTCAGTATGCACTATAGGAGCTTGGCAGCCTGGGGACCTTCACTTTTCAGCTCAACTATACATACCTTAGATTTGAACCCAATTCATTATCTCCACTCTATTTTCTCTGTGAAAGGAGACTGGATTGGTTTTTGGCAGCCTTTTACATGAGAACTTCTTAATAACAGGTAGAGTGTAAAGATCTGTAATCAAAAGGTGAATATTTCAACATTGTATTCCAATAACTCCAGGTACTATTATTCGGAGACACAGCATAGCGTTGACAACCATTATTGTAGGGCATTTGCTGGGTGTATGGTTGGGGGGAGGTCAGAGGACATTTGTTTCAGCATCATTTTCATAAAGATAGTTTCTTCTCAACAGTCTAGTACCACCAACACTAGGATGCAGAGGGAAGGAGAGCAGTCAACTTTTTCTGTAAAGAGCCAGATAGTAAATGTTTTAGACTTTGTGGGCCACACAGTTTCTGTCTCAGATCCAGCTCTGTCATTGTAGCACAAAGCAGCCACAGACACTATGTAGACTAACAGACGTGGCTATCTTCCAATAAGTTTATTTATGGATAATGAATTTTGAATTTTTTATAATTTTTACATGGCACAAGATAGTCGTCTTTTACTTTTCTCTCCCAACCATTTAAAATGTAAGAACGATTCGCAGCTCACAGGCTATATAAAACTAGTTGGCTGGCTGGATTTGTCCAGAGGTCCGTGGTTTAACCTACGCTTACTCCACTCTCCTAATTGCTCTTTGATTTCTAGAAGAGAAGTGGAATTCTGAATCTAACTCTTTAGATTGACTGATTGGTTTGCTTATTTATTTATTTGCTTATATCAAGCTGGTACCCATATTTCCTTCCAAAAGACTTTAGAGGTAAGGATTTGTGGTAAAATTCTCACCTTCCAAGGTAGTGACCTAGTTTAGATTCCTAGCCAAAGCAATAAGGACATATAATGTATTAAATGACTTCAGGTATGAGGGCTTGAGTTTGAGGCACTGCCTACCCACGTGACTTTGAAAAATTACTTTATGTTTCTGACTCTTAGATTCCTCATTGGCAGAATAGGAATAATGATTTTAGTAATGTGAGAAGCAAAGAAGATTTTCTGAGTAGATTCTTTGTCATTTCTGGAATGCTGTACAAAATACGTTATTTTTAAATGTGGAAATGGTATTAGCTTACATTTGCAATAATAATAGTAATAGCAGTTTCTCCTATGGGTTAGGCATTGTTCTAAGGACTTTACATGTACTGATCTATTTAATCCTTACAACAACAATATGAAATTGGTGCTTTTATTATCATAAATGCATACCAGGACACAAAAGATGTTAAGCGATTTGACCATGGTCTCACAGCTAGTAAGTAGCAGAGGTAGGTGTGAACCCTACACTCTTCACTGCTACCTGTTGTGTTTCATACCATGGTCTAGTCATGTGACACACACTGTACTAACATATGCTATGTAACTGAATGCCCGCAAGTATCTGATAATGTGGACGTGGCAGCTTAGCTGTTATGTGTATGGCCTCTGGAATTGGGCTTCTTCTGTGATCTTGAGCAAGTTACTTATTTCTAAGTCTGCTTTTACTGGGAATGATAATAATAATAGGTACCTTATTGAGTTTTGTGAAGATCAAATGAAATAATGCATGAGACACACTTAACATAATCCTGGCTGACAGTCTTTTATCTCCTCAATCACTCACTTGCTCACTCATTCATGCACTTGTTTCTCCCTCACCATCCTAAAGATAAATTTTTGAGCATATTGCCGAATAGTGGAGTTAAAAATTCAAATGATGCAAGCATATATTTTCTTCCCCAAGGTGTGTGTTACATGAAATAACTGTATGTGGGTTCATTCAGTGTCACTCAATTAATAATAATGTGAATATGGAGACGGACATAGATTTTCTTTTAAATAGCTAATTTCATAGTGTGATACATGCCTGAAAATACAGTGACAGCATTCATGATAGCTAAAACAGTTTCCTGATTTTGACCTTGACAGAACACTTGGAAGATGTCTACCTTCAGGTTGAACACTGAATGTATTGGTAGAAACTTTCATTGTTTGGCTTATACTTGATGATGTTATTTGAGAAAAATCTGTTACGTAATAAGAGTTTTAGCATCTTGCATTTTGACAAGGTTTCTATGAAAAGACCAGTAATGCAATATATAGCAAGGCTTAAATGTGTTTCTCAACACCTTTCCATAGATTATTCTTTAAAATGATTAGAATTTGATACATCTTGGAAAAACATTTGAGGTAAAATATTTGAAAGACAGATCTTGCTAGGTAATTAGAGAAGCATTAGGTATGCGATCTAGCTAACACTATAGTAATATTTTGCATAATTTCATTTGAGTTACAGAATGGGAAGTACACTTAGAAGGATATGACTTATATCTCTCATTTTACAAATGAAGAAATAAATATGGGAAATAGCTTGTGTAAGGTCAAACAGGCAGAAAAAGAGTAGGGCTAGAATCTAAGAATATAATCTCCTAATCCCATTTGTTTTCTGCTACCATGTGCTGTCTTCTGCTGATGATTCCACTTCCTTGCAAGCCCTCAGTATTTCAAATAAAAGATCAGACTAAATGTACAGTCATCCCTGGGTATCAGGGGTGGTTGGTTCCAGGAGCCCCACAGATACCAAAATCGGCAGATGCTCAAATCCCTTACATAAAATGGTGTAGTTAAGTCAGTCCTTGGTATTCATGGGTTCTGCATCTGTGGTTATGGAAGTCTGACCATATACATCATTAAAATATTATAGGATCCCTGATAAAAACAGACCCATGATATTTATCTTTTTATAATACTTTTAAAGCCTTTATAAATTTTAAAGCAGGTGTCAGCCCTTTTTATGAGCTCCAGTTTATCAAAGGAATTAAATCCTATATTTTACTTATGTGATCTGCTAATTGATAAGAAAGATCAACTATTTCAACTACTAGATTTGGCTTCATAAAACTGATGCTTGTAAAGAATACTAATCAAATATTATCGCATATTGGCATTCTGCACTTGGCAACTGGCTCTATATCGGACAGTTTTAATTCTATTTATAGGAAATAAATTTTTAAAAACCTAAATACCAATTTGACCATCTGACCTCTTCGAGATCAGCTTCTACCAATTGCAGATGTCCTATCCAATAGTAGTGCTAATGCCAGATTGGATAAGGGAGTAACAAGGGAGGTCTCTGAAATGTGAGAAAGAAAAGTATTTTGCCAAGACAATGGATAGTGAGAGAGAAAGGAGGACTTTAGATAGAAAATTGCAGACATTTACAGGTTATTCCTCAAGGGAGTGGTGGAAGTTATTGTCAAGGAAAGACTGCAGACTTTGGACAAGATACAAATATTGATCCTTTAACTGAAACAGTGACTGAACCTGTAGCCTTGCTCACTACAGCAGTCACTCTGAGTGTTCAGAATTTAGATGCTGTCCCTGGTGTTGTAATTTCAGATTCTGAAACTGCAAGTGGAAGTATCATCAAGAAATATAAAAGTGAGACAGAGTAAAGGAAACTAAATTGGGAGGCTGAAGTTAAAACCAGAATGCATAATGCTTCTTTGGTGATGTTACCCCATTTTTTTTCTTTTTATAAATGTGGTTTTGGTGTCAAGATTTTAAAAGTCAATTGGTTTGTTGTTCATTTCTGTGCCTCTTTATGCACAACATAAACTGAAGTAGAGTTATGGCCATATAACCAGTTAATTTGGTCAAAATGTGTAGTTGAGTTGGATCATCGTTTAGGCTGGAATAAACAAAGCCCTAGCTGGCTTGTTTACTGATGACACAAGTAACAGTGCAAATGTGTTAATATCTTATAGAGGAGACATACCCATTTTGCTGTTGTTGTTATGTTAGCCATTTGGAAAGACATGGGTGCATTTCTGATCAGTACATGTCCATTCCTTCTTTCACACAGTACTTGTTAGAAGGATATTATGTCCATAGCTCTGAGTTACATTCTGTGGAAGGTGCAGGGTTGAGCATAACGATGAATGGGGTGATAGATAAAATCCTGCACTCCGATTTAAGTGAAATATGATAAAGACAAATATGCTATTGTTGTCATAAGTACAGTAAATGTTATGTAGGAGGAAGTCCAGGTTGCTATGAGATGAGTTTGTGGCTCACCAGGGGCTTATAGGAGGAACTTAATCTCTACTCTGCTGCTCTTTGTAGTGAAGACACCTTGATTTTTCACATTCTGCATATCTTGGAGCTGGTAGGCGATGTTGACCTTCTTTAATTCCCCATTTCCATGGCCAAACTAGTATTTATTCACCCTTCTGAGAAAGCCATTCTCAGATGAGGCATGTGCCACCTGGCTGGTCTCTTACTTCCCTCTGCTCCCCAAACCTTATGTATTTTGTGAATTGGCTCCTTCCTCAGTCTCCCCTTCTATTCCAACTGCTGTCAGCCACCTCGGGTACTTCAAACATTTATACGGCCACCTACCCAAATTTCTCACCATTTCTTTTCCAGTGACCTCCATTTCCATTCTCTCTAGGCCAAATGCCTAGATACTATAATTGCTTAGAAATGTCTCATCTCTGGAATCTTAAAGGTTAGTGGCACCTTTTTTTTCACCATAACCTGTCAGTCTTACAGTTTCCTCAGAACCTTGATGATAATACTTCAACTCTTTAAATCCATCTCAACCTCCAATTCTTAGGCCCCACCTAGCTTTCTTTGTTGTTTTTATTTTTAAATTAAATTTCTTCCCTAGCCCACCTGGACCTCATGGCGTATCACTTCATCCCTTCTATTTTCTAGGCACTCAAATATCTTTCTCCTCTAACTGTGCTCTAACTTCTCCATACAACTCAACCAAATTTTCTCCTTCTAGGGCCACATTTGGTAGATACATCTAACTCACACTCTCTTCAGTGTCTCTGATAATATTGCCTATACTCCAGAATTACCTCTTCCACATGTTTTTCTGCTTCTGTCTCTCTTCACTGGTGTCTCTTCACAGCCTCTCTCATGGGATCCTATTTTTCTTGATGTCTGGGCCACTTTATGTTCCATTTCTACCTACTCCTTTGATTGATCTTGCCAATTGCCACAACTTCCATAGCCTGTGAGTTTGTTACACACGCATGCATATTTGGCTCCAACCTCTCTCTGCATCTAAGATCCTTCTAGTCAATTGCCATGATATTCTCTATACGTATACCACCCACATTATTCCCCAAAGAGGATCCATCATTTTCCTCATGTTATCCCTAAATGTGTCTTCTTTCTATATTTTCTATCAGCAGAAGTCAGTACAATCCAAATTTTATTACTCAAGCTAGAAATGTAAGAGTCACTACAGATTTCACCTTTTTCTCTCCTTCTCCACACATCTAATCCATCAAAAAAAGCCCTGCGGCTTCTTCCTTTTCAGTGTCTCCTGAATTTGTCCACTTTTCTTCAACTCCCTCTCACTCAGTTCAAGTTATCATCTCCTGCTTGAAATGTTGCCATGGTTTCTTACTTCTTAACTTTAATCATTACTTCCCCTATCGTCTGTACTGAATACTATAAAACTAATAAATAACTAGCTATCATAAAAGTAATACATAATTCTATCCTTTCCGTAAATCCTGCAATTGTACCACATAGTCAATAGGATAAAGTCCAAACATGTATTTTCACATAAAAGACCATCTCTTTCACACTTCTGTTTCTGATTTTGTGGTATCTCTTGTAGCTCCCTCCACTTTCAGATACCAGATTCTAGTATGTTCCTAGAAGTCCCATGCTGTCTTGGCAGCTCTACCATATGAGCTCTGGAATCAGACTGTCTGATATAAAATCCAGTGTGGTTGACTTTGGACAAATTGTTTACTTTTTTATATAAAGATGATAATAGTAAATGTCTCACAGTTGGTTGGGAGACCAACCAAGTGTCCTCCTTAAAGCACATAGCGTAAAGGCTTCACTTGTAGATGCTCAATTAAGGCAAAAATTATAAACAAGGAAATATCCTCATGTCTTAATCCAAAATGCTCTTTCATCCTGGAGTGTCCTAACCAAATTCTGGGAAACTCAACTCAAATTAGCTTTTTTTCTAGGAAGTCTTCCATTACCACTCCCTGATGCCTAGATTCTCTTCCTTTTTATTCCCAAATTCATAATCAGTCTCCCTCTGTTTCTCTCTCTCTCTCTCTCTCTCTCTCTCTCTCACACACACACACACACACACACACACACATATCTATTATTGGACTTGTCACACTATATTATAAATATTTGCTTTGTCTTCACACACATTGAACTAGACATTTGCCTTAGAGTGGAGATCTGTACCCCAGTTGTCCAGCACTTTACCAAACATTTTGTAGGAGGTTGAATACATGAATATGAGCACAAAAAATAGAGCAGTTCTTTTAGATAATCAAAATCCATCTGTACATATGGCCTACAACTTGAATATAATATAATAAACATAATATATGCTCTTACCTTCATGCTGTCATGTATGTGATCCTAAATTCTTACACATTCTTTTTTTTTTTTTTGCGGTACGCGGTCCTCTCACTGTTGTGGCCTCTCCCGTTGCGGAGCACAGGCTCCGGATGCGCAGGCTCAGCGGCCATGGCTCACGGGCCCAGCTGCTCCGTGGCATGTGGGGTCCTCCCGGATCGGGGCACGAACCCATGTCCCCTGCATCGGCAGGCGGACTCTCAACCACTGTGCCACCAGGGAAGCCCGCTTACACATTCTTTATTAAAAAAAGATGAACCTCAATTAAATACGCTCTGTTTCCATCTGGGATATTTTAGGTTTAATGAAACCTTGAGAAATCATACTCAATTGACAGTAATAAAACTGCCTGAATTATTAAAAAATGAAAGAATAACAAGGGGTTCTGTTGTAATACGGAATTACATTAACAAAATATTTGTGTTATTTTGTGGTTGACTAGTAGTTTTCTTGGGTATTGCTTTCTTGCTGAATCCTTCTCTTTTATGCCTTGGTGATGCTGAGATTTTATGGGAAGCACAAGAACCAAGGTCATTGAGAATGAAATGAGGTAGGGGGAATGAAATATTTTTAATACCTTTGTGTTCTTGCCTTTATACTGGTTCTCCCATTATATAACTTTTTATAAATTGTCTGTAGAAGAGCAGATGCCAACTAAAAGGCAGGCTTAGATTTAATGCCCTCTTGTCATTCCATTTTCTTTTGTTTAATTGAGAAGGAAGATGAGAAAACTGGACAGGTTCTCTATTATTTCATATGGTTTATCTGGCAGCTGGGGAATAGTGGTGGTTGACAAAATGTTCAGTTAGTTGAAGCCATGTAGTGGATATTGATGATCTTTCTACATTTAATGGACAAATAAATCTGCTGCTAGAGAAAAATATACAGTGGCACTTTGGCTGATGTATGTCCACAGTATCCTCTTCAAGCAAATCAAAAAATAATAATTACTTTTCCAGATGCAATATGTTAATGCTTAATTGTGCTCTACAGAGCATCTCAAGTTTAAGAAAAATAACAGTATAGCTTATTCCTTGATTTTTAACTGTTAGATAAAATGAAAACATTTAATTCACACAGAAACCTGTTGGTGACAGCAAAGTTACACAAATTCTACCTTGGAAACATACATTCAAATGAGACCATTCAAGCTTTCAAGATATTTGTAAAATAATGGACAATACAAGAGATATTTATTAAATGGGGCTATTATAAATACATTTAAAGCTCTCTGCTTACTCCTGTTTGTAAACTTCTCTGGACCTATTGAGGTTTCAAACGTATAATGTTTTGGATACATAAAAATTGCCCTGTTCCCATAAAATGTTCTGTTCCTCTCAAAAAAAGGGAAGCATTTAGTAGCTCATAGGTAATACCATTTATCAAAGGAAAAGACTTTCTAATGGCAATAAAATAAGTGGGGCTGAAAGACCTTAGAATTAACTGTATTAAACTCATTACAGTGACATTTTAAAAACTCAAAAATTCTCAAAATTGTCTTTAATTTCTTAAATTTAGCCTATTTGGAAATAGTGCCTTAAATTTAACTACTTTGAAAGTATTTATTTGCCTCCTCTTTCCCATTCAATAAAGAGCAGTTAGGAAAATTTCTGCCATTATACAATATCAAAACCAAGCTCTAAGCCCTCAGTTACAGGGCTCAATACAGTTTGTGAATATAAATTAATATTGTATTTAAAAGTTAGAGTATCTAAAACGCTCTCCATTCTGGTCTCTAGTCCATTTTATTTTGCCCTGTTAAAATTCCCCTTTACCTGGTTTCCCCTCAACTGTCGCCTCCAACACTTTTCCCTACATTTAGAGGATCTTTCCTCCATACCATTTCTTTTCTTCTTTCTTGTCTCAAGGGTATCTTAAAGTTCATATCTTCATGCCCACCCCTCTCTCCTCCATTGTGCAGGCCTATGTCCTAAACAATTTCCTGTGCACTGAGAAGTAGTATGAATCCTATAGGAAATTATAGTAAGAATCACAGAAATATTTCAACTCAAGGTATAACTGTGACTGATTGCCAAACCTTTTTGTATCTCTCTGTTGAGATGGATTCTGACACCATGGCCTGGTCTCACAGAGGAAGGCTTCTATAATCAAATACCAGCGCGTACGCGCGCACACAGTGTTTCTTAACCAGGAATGAATATCAAAATATGTTGAGAATTTTAAAAAACCTATAACTGGTTTCTGCCTCAAAAATTCTGATTTTATATATCTGGGGTTAGGCATTCATATAGGCACCTAAACGTTTAAAATTGTCACAGGTAAATCTGCACACCGTTGGTTAAGACCTATTTCCCTGAAGGCAGATATTCTATTTACAGTGATACGCACAATGGCTGGCATATACAAGGGTTTTGTATGAGTATGATTTGATAATGTTAGTATAAGAAAAATTGTAAATGTGAATGGCATGCCATGGAGAGCACTGAGGAAGGGGAGAAAACACAAATACAGTGAGTGGGTGAGTAGTGGATTGCTTCCTAGAAGAAGTGAGCAGCTAGATCAAGAAGGAGGGTGGCTATTTCATGAAGAAAAAGTAGTGAGTCTACGTTAGAAATAGCATTGTGACTTACAGAAATTGAAAGTATGGCTGGACTGTATTGTCCAAGTTAATAGGGAAACTGTGGAGGGAGTGTTAGTGACATAGGTCCAGAAATACGAGCTGGGACCAAATCATTCTGGGTGTTGTAGGTTAGATTAAGGAGCCTAGCCTAGAATTTTTCTTAAGAGCATTAGGGAACAACTGAAAGGTTTAGTATGAGGAGTATCATAGCTGAAATTTCATGTTAGGAAAACAATGATCTGGCCTCAGTATTAAAAAAAGATTTGAAAGCTGACATGTCTGGAGAAAAAGAGACAAATTACAAGGCTACTGCAATAATTCAGAAAAGGTGACAGAGTCTCTATGAAGGCTCAAATAATGTTTGGTTTGATCAGCAATGTTTCCCTAATGCTTACAGCACAATGCTTGGCTTGCAGTGAGCCTTTCAAAAGAGTTTTGTTGAATGAGTGACTGACTGAATTGGAGAAGTATAAGTGGGTCTGGAGAAGACTGGACAGATTTGGATCCAATAATATTTATTGAGTAAAATTAAGTCAAACTGGTGTTTGATTGGTTTGAGGAATGAGGGAGAGGGAAGAGCTGTGGGAAAGTGAAGACATATATATCAGATGACTAGAGGGTAGTATTGAACACTGACAGGGAGTATACGCGAGCGAGTCCACTTCAGGGCAGTGGGATTGGTTGGGGGTGGGGGAGTCAAGAACATTTGTGATGCAGAAGGTAGGAAAAAAACACAGAAGAGGAGGGTATTACAGAAGCAAATAGATGAGTGTTTAGTGAAGGAGCAAGTGGCCAACATTTTGCAGTGGTACTAAGGTGTCGGGTAAGATAAATAGTGAAAGTGTCTAATGGGTTTTGGAACCAAGATATTGATGACTTTGGCAGAGATTCACTTTGCATAGTTGTGAGGTCATTCTGTAGAGATAAAGCCATAGTTGTAGGGTCATATAGTCAAGAGAACTTTTTTTTTTTAAACTCAAGATGAATTTAACTTACTTTTTCCAGTTTTATTGAGATATAATTCACATATAACATTGTATAAGTTTACGGCACGCAACATGATTGGACACATGTATATATTGAGAAATGATTATCACAAAAAGCTTAGATAACAGATCATTACATAATTACAATTTGTGTGTGGGTGGTGAGAACATTTGAGTTCTACTCTCTTAGCAACTTTCAAGTAAAAAATGCAGTACTGTTAACTATACTGTACATTAGATTCCCAGAACTTATTCATTTTATAACTGTAAGTTTGTATCCTTTCAACATCTCCCTATCTTCCAAGCCCTAGCAATCATCATTCTATTCTCTGTATCTGTAAGTGTGTTTTTTTTTTTTTTTTAAGATTCCACCTATAAGTGAGATCATACGTGTCTTTCTCTAACTTATTTTATTTAACATTATAGGTCCATCCAAATCCAAAAGGTAAAATTTCTTCTTTTTTTTTTATGGCTGACTGATGTTCCATTGTATATATACAACACTTTCTTTATCCATTTATCCAACTTAAATTTTTTGCAAGTCTTGACTATTGTGAATAATGCTGCAATGAACGTGGGGGCAGTACAGATATTTACTTGAGATAGTGATTTTATTTCCTTCATATATATACCCAGAAGTAGGATTTCTAGATCATATGATAGTTTATTTTTAATTTCTTCCCCATAATGGCTGCACCAATTTACCTTCCCATCAGCAGGGCACTAAGATTCCCTTTTCTCCACATCCTTGCCAACAGTTGTTATATCTTGTTGTTTTCATTATAGCCATACTAACAGGTGTGAGGTGATACCTCATTGTGGCCTTGATTTGTATTTCCTTGATAAATAGTGATGTTAAGAATCTTTTTATGTACCTGTTGGCAATTTGGATGTCTTCTTTGGAAAAATGTCTATTCAGGTCCTTGCTCATTTTAAAGTCAGATTATTTCATTTTTTGCTATGAAATTGTCTGAGTTTCTTATACATTTGGATAATAACCCCTTGTTTGATATATGGTTTGCAAATATTTTCTCCCATTCCATAGGTTGTCACTTTATTCTGTTGATTCTTTCTTTTGCTGTGCAGAAGCTTTTTAGTTTAATGTAATCCCACTTGTTCATTTTTGCTTTTGTTGACTGTGCTTTTTGTGTTATAGCCAAAAAAATTACTGCCAAGACCAAGAGTTCTAGGAGTTTTATGTCTTACCTTTAAATCTTTAATCCTTTTCTAGTTAATTTTTGTGGGTGGTTTAAGATGGGGTCCAATTTTATTGTTTTGCTTGTTAATATTCAGTTTTCTGAGCAGGATTTATTGAAAAATTATGTTTTGCCAGCTGAGTATTCTTGGTTTGCTTGTCAAATATGACTTGACTGTATATACATATGTTTATTTCTAGGCTGTCTCTTCTGTTGATGTGTGTGTGTGTGTGGGGGGGGGGGCAGTGCCCTACTGTTTTGATTACTGTAGCTTTGTAGTATACTTTGAAATCAGCTTTTTTCTTCTTCTTTCTCAAGATTGCTTTAGCTATTCAGGATCTTTTGTGGTATCATATGAATTTTAGGATCATATTTTCGGTTTCTGTGAAAAATGCCATTAGGCTTTTAATAGAGATTACATTGAAAATGTAAATGGCTTTGGGTAGTATGGACATTTTAACAATAGTAATATTTCCAGTCTATAAACATGGGATTCTTTTCATTTATCTGTGTCGTTTTCAATTTCTTTCCCCAATGTCAAAAAGTTTTCAGTGTATAGATCTTTCACCTCCATGGTTAAATCTATCCCTATGCATTTTATTGTTGTTGATGCTATTGTAATTGGGATTATTTTCTTTCTCTTTCAGATATTTTGTTGTTAGTGTATAGAAATGCAACTTTACTGAATCCACTTATTATTTCTAATAGTTTTTGGTGGAATCTTTGGGGTCTTCTATATATAAGATTATATCATCTGCAAACAGAGACAATTTTACTTCTTTCCAATCTGTATGCCTTTTATTTGTTTTTCTTTCCTGATTGCTCTGGCTTGGACTTCAATACTATGCTGAATAGGAGTGGCGAGAGTGGGCACCCTTGTCTTGTTTCTGATCTTGGAGGGAAAGCTTTTAGCTTTTCATTGTTGAATATGATGTTAGATTTGGATTTATCATATATGACCTTTATTATGTTGAGTTATGTTCCTTCTATGCCCTATTTGTCAAGAGCTTTTATCATGAAAGGATGTTGAATTTTGGTAAATGCTTTTTCTGCATCTATTAAAAGGATCATATGATTTTTATCCTTCATTCTGTTAATGTGGTGTATCACATTAATTGATTTATGTATGTTGAACCATCCTTTCATCCCAGGAGTAAATCCCACTTGATCATGGTATATAATCCTTTTAATGTGCTGTTGAATTTAGTTTGCTAGACTTTTTTTTAGAATTCTTAGGCCTGTATTCATCAGGAATATGGGCCTATAGTTTTGTTTTCTGATAGTGTCCTTATCTGGCTTAGAATCAGGGTAATGTTGGATTCATAAAATGGGCTTGGGAATGTTCCCTCCTCTTCAATTTTTGGAAGAGTTTGAGAAGGATTGGAACTAATTCTTTAAATGTTTGGTAGAGTTCACCAGTGAAACCATTTGGTCCTGGGCTTTTCTTTGTTTGGAGGTTTTTGATTACTGCTTCAATCTCTTTACTGGTTATTGTTCTCCCAGATTTTCTGTTTCTTCATGATTCAGTCTTGGTAGGTTGTATGTTTCCAGGAATTTATCCATTTCTTACAGGTTATCAAGTTTACTGGCATGTAATTGTTCAGCTGTCTCTTATGATCCTTCACATTTCTGTGGCATCAGTGGTTAATGTTTTCTTTTTTATTTATAATGTTGTTTATTTGAGTCTTCTTTTTTTTCTTGGTTAGTCTAGCTAAAGATTTGTCAATGTTGTGTATCTTTTCAAAAAACTAACTTTTAGTTATATTGATACTTTCTATTGTCTGTCTAGTCTCTATTTCATTTATTTCTGCTCTAATCTTTATTATTTTCTTCCTTCTACTAACTTTGGGCTTAGTTTATTCTTTCTTTTCTAGTTCCTTCAGATGTAAAGTTAGGTTTATTTGTTGTAGATCTTTCTTTTTTCTTAACATAGGCATTTTTCACTATAAAATTCTCTCTTAGAAAGGCTTTTGCATGTAGCCTCGCTTTGGTGCCTGTGCATTCAAATGAGTAAACACATTTTCCAATCTTCACAGATGGTTTCAGAAGGTAAAGACCACCTGTCTTTTTCCCGGCCTGATGTGATCACCTCCAGAATCACAATCATGCTGGGCTGGATGCAGTTATGAGGCTGTTGCTGGGTCTGTAGTAGGGTCTGCAGTTGGAAGGCTCTTTACCAGAGTTTTGGGCAGGCATGGATTCTGTTGGGTCCCTGGGTAGATGGGACTGCCTCCAGTACCTTGTTCAGTAGGGCAGCGCTGGGACAAGAATCCACTTCAGGGTCCACAGTTTGCTCTTCAGACAGCAGGTCTTCTACCCAGAGTGGTGGATGTGGCTCCCACCAAGTCCCTTGGGGGGGCTGCTGCCTTGTCACTGGATGGGTACCTGGGTGAGCATCACTTGCTCTGGACCATGGTTGAGAGGGGCTGGAACTGAGCCCCAGGGCTGTTTCACATTCCATAGCCAAGTCTGAGGTCTGCACACCTGGCTCTTGAGGCATGACTTAGTGTGTCTCCCACCAGAGCACTGGGCAGACTAGACTGATCCCTGATCATAACCATGGAGCGGCTGGAGCTGAGGTTAGCTAGTCTCAGTGCTGTCAGGATGCTTGTGAACTTTGGCTGTGAGGGCTTGGAACTCAGTATAGGGCACTTTAGGATCTCTGGGGATGCAGACGAGAGTTCTCTTGAAGCGTTCCTGTGCCAGCAAAACTGTTTGCAGACTGGTTAGACAGGCTGGAGCCCAGTCACAGGGCACTTTCAGAATCTACAGTCTGACCAAATCTGGTGGCCTTACCTTGAGAAACTCCTGAACAGTGGTCCAGAGAGGCTGGAGCCAGTTCACGAGTCAATTCAGGGTCTACAGCCAGGACCAAGTTCTGTCTATGACCTGATGCATGGGTGGGTGTGACTCCTCTCAGGTCCCTTGGCATATGGTACTGGTAACAGACCCAAAGTCATATGGGGCTATAGCCAAGTTCTCAAGAGTATGGAGCTGTTTCTATTTTTATATCTGGAACCATAGTCAGAAAGTCAGACACCGATGTGGGCCCACCTTCTAAAAATGGCTTTCCTGGGTCTTGGACTACACTGGGATCTCACAATCTCCTGTCTGGATTCTAAAGCTCACAGGTAGGTACTTTTGTCTGGATACCAAATTATTGTTGTTAGGGACGGAGGGTGGGGGACACCCTAGTGATGTCTTATGTGGCCATTTTGGTGACATCACTCAGTCATGTTTAAAAATTAATGGGAACAGCCAGTAAAGAAGCAATGTTTGGCAGTTCAAAAGAGACAGTTATATGTGTAGAATTACAGCAAACATTGACATAATTCTCCTCTAAAGTGGTCTGTTTCTATTGTGGTAGTAGAGAAAGATCAGAGTGTATAGAATAGATTTGAAATGAACAAGAAAGTTGGTAATTGTTACTTTGGGGAATGGATGAGTGAGCTAAGGAAACATAGAAAGGTAGGGGTGGGGGCAAGTGTTGAAGATTCAGCTGGGATCGAAGACGAGGATTCCAACATGTTCCACTTTCCTCCATTGACCCAGGCCATCTTTTCTGAGTCTGAAGGCAATTTGACGTAAACACTGTAAAATACCACAGTTAAAATGAGTTGAGAATATTTTAAGGGGGAGTCCAAATGGTTAATGTGAAATCTAAGTTGGATAGGGAAGGAAGAGAAAGGTCTTAGATAGAGCTGACAGAGAAGGAGAAGTTTAGGGATTAAAGGTACAGGCAATCTCAGTGGGGTCAGGCCAAGTGTTTTATGCGTGATTGCCACAGTTGGAAGGAGAAGACACAAAGCCTAGGAGAATATGGAGAGCGAGAACTCTCCAATTTGCAGTTGGAGGATATTTTAGTGAAAGATAAAATTTTAACTTTTATACACATAAATCAGCTAAACTCTAAACTCCATGAAGGCAAGGGATACTATTATAGTCAGTATTCATTGTATATCTTGAGTCATTTCTCTTGTTCATCTCTGCTAAAGCACTTAACTAGTTCAACTAGTTTTTTCTCTTTCACAATCCTGAGTTACTCAGCATCAAGAGAATCCAAAAAATTTGCAAGCTATTCTTTGGTCTTTGGGGGATCATAACTGAACTATGAGTAGTTACCAAATGGAGCTTGAGTAGCCCTGATGATTTTGTCTGCCTGAGTAACTTCTCTATAAGATATAGCACAATGCTCTGTGTGCACGAAAGGGTCTGTGTGATAACAAATATTTGTGCATTGCATAATACTTTCTTAGGCATTTTCTCGTATATTATCAGAGTTGATTTTCCTTGAAAACTCTGTAGAGGTATGTAAAATATCATCACTATTCGACAGATAAAGAAAATGAAATACGCACTATTCAAGGACCTTATCCACAGTCTCAGAGTTAGATAATGGCCTATTGCAAGGCAAACAAACCAGATCTCACAGATTATAATCCAAAACTCTGTGCACAAATATGCCTTTTAACATTATAAAATAAGCATCTGCTTTTGCTAGTTCCATAGGAAATTTTTGTTTAGTTATTCATGTTCCTGCTTTTGAACTAATTGAAAATTAATTAAAATTAACATACTCTCCTAAAGCTGACTGTACAAGATGCTTTTGGGGGAAAAAAGTGTGATTAAATCTTGGTGCCTCGATTTCTTTCTATCTGCAGCAATAATAGAAGAACTTATGAATACTGTAATTCCTTGGTCACAAATGCCATGTGAAGGTAATGTAAAGGGGATCTAGAATTTACTATTGTTCTCCACTCATATGATGTGAATGCAGAAAACAAAAAGATAAACGCCTAGAAAAGCCTGTGACGAAATGCCAGACACAAGCTGGACTGATTCACTAGCTCTTGCTTTACTAGCAAATCTAACCCATCATCTCACATACAGTTATGTTGAACCTCCTCTCATTCTTCTGTGATGAGACCAGGTACCTTACAGTAGATAGCACACAATATAATCATACCTGTTGAATTGGGAAGTGTTGACATAAACATTTCCTGTCATTTTGGATTGCAAGACGTTTAACAGCTGTAAAGCATTTGCAGGCAGGTTGCAGGGTAAGTGTCCATGGTTTATCAGTTCAGTATGCCTCTGATGATAACACAAACTAGGTTACCTATGTGAAACAGATATAGACTTCTGGCAGACACTCAGATATTAAGGAACTGGAGACTAGATGACATCCTTGAATAAACATCAAGAAAATTCAGATTTCTTAAATATACAAGTATTTTTGTGATTCTCATCTATAATCTGAACTGTAATAGGCTCATAAATGTAATATATAATTGTAATATTTATGATTACCTATCATAAATATATATATATATATATATATTCTAATCTCCTCATTAGAAGGTTAAAGTGGAAATTACCAGAGAAAAAGAAAAAGCTCACAGTTGGGGTCACTGATCTACAGATACTCGTCTTGGCTCTGAAGGGACAGCAAGGGTAATAAGTTGTCAGAACATGATTTCATATTTATTCAACAACAAAAATATCTACTGAACATTTACCATATATCAGACATTGCAGTATGCAGTATACAAAACAAATAAGATCCTTCTATTAATAGAAGTTAATGCCAATCTGTAGCCCTTGGACCTTTTAAAATTAACCAAATGCTACATCTTTGAAAACAGATTACAAGCACCCTATTTTGGCAAATTTCACTTTCTGGAAAACACCTTTTATTTCATTGTAAGAGCTAAATTGATGATTTTTTACAAGCATTTCAGTAGTGATACAGAAGATGAGTCCAAAACCAGAAAATACAAATTTGGGGTAGTAACAATACTATCAGATAGTTTACCAATGGTTTGGAATTTCACAGAGAATATGCGTTCACGGGTTAGGAAAAGCACACAAAACCTACCTTTTGTTTTAATGACATGACATTAAATTTAATAGTTCTAGTAGTTTTGTACATGCTTATTCCTCTGCCTGGTGAAATTCTTTATTGAGACTTTGGTTAGAAACCACCTGTAAGAAGTCTTTTCTGAGACCTTGGAGAGAATTAGTTATTAACCTGCTCTGTTTCCCAGATCTTAAGTTCTATGAGGACAGTTGTCATTGCAGTGCTTAATTTGGTCCCAGGCTCACAGCTACCAGCTGAATAGAGTATATGTACACACTTTCTGATGTAACACTGATCATACTATTATTATTATGATCGTTACTTTCTAGCCTCTTTCGCTTAAAGCTTAGGCCAAAGAATATTCATTTAAAAATTCATATTTATTGAGGCATAATTTCCATATAAAACTGATAACACTGATGGATTTTGGCAAATGAATGCAATCATGTAGCCACACCACAAATACAAGATTCAGAGTTTCCATTATCCCAAAAAAGTACATTTGTCCTCCTTTTCACTAAAATCCCCTACTTTCATTGTCATCCTGGCAACCACTTACCTTTATTTTGTCGTTATACTTTCTGAGAATTTCATGCAAGTTCTATTATATGAAAAGATAATATGTAATTATTTATAATAAAATATAAATTATAGTAATATAAATTAAATTTCAAAAAATTAATCATACAACATATATTCTGTTGTGCCTGGCTTCTTTCACTTAATATTATGCGTGAAGATTTGTTCGTATTGTTGCATGTATCAGTAGTTTGTTCCCTTTCATTGCTGGGTACTTTTCCCTGGTATGGATATGTAACAGTTTGTTTATTCATTCATCAGTTGATGGACCTTTTCTTTTTTAAATTCATTTATTTATTTATTTTTTGGCTGCGTTGGGTCTTCGTTGCTGCACGCAGTCTTTCTCTAGTTGCAGTGAATGGGGCTGCTCTTCATTGCAGTGTGCGGACTTCTCATTGCAGTGGCTACTCTTGTTGCAGAGCACGGGCTCTAGGCGCACGGGCTTCAGTAGTTGTGGTGCATGGGCTTAGTTGCTCCACGGCATGTGGGATCTTCCTGGACCAGGGATCGAACCCGTGTCCCCTGCATTGGCAGGCAGATTTTTTTTTTGTTAACATCTTTATTGTAGTATAATTGCTTTACAGTGGTGTGTTAGTTTCTGCTATATAACAAAGTGAATCAGCTGTACATAAACATATATCCCCATATCTCCTCCCTCTCACGTCTTCCTCCCACCCTCCCTATCCCACCCCTCTAGGTGGACACAAAGCACCGAGCTGATCTCCCTGTGCTATGTGGCTGCTTCCCACTAGCTTCTCCCCCCCTCCCTATCCCACCCCTCTAGGTGGACACAAAGCACCGAGCTGGTCTCCCTGTGCTATGTGGCTGCTTCCCACTAGCTATCTATTTTACATTTGGTAGTGTATATATGTCCATGCCACTCTCTCACTTCGTCCCAGCTTACCCTTCCCCCTCCCCATGCCTCAAGTCCATTCTCTACGTCTTCTTTCGCTTAAAGCTTAGGCCAAAGAATATTCATTTAAAAATTCATATTTATTGAGGCATAATTTCCATATAAAACTGATAACACTGATGGATTTTGGCAAATGAATGCAATCATGTAGCCACACCACAAATACAAGATTCAGAGTTTCCATTATCCCAAAAAAGTACATTTGTCCTCCTTTTCACTAAAATCCCCTACTTTCATTGTCATCCTGGCAACCACTTACCTTTATTTTGTCGTTATACTTTCTGAGAATTTCATGCAAGTTCTATTATATGAAAAGATAATATGTAATTATTTATAATAAAATATAAATTATAGTAATATAAATTAAATTTCAAAAAATTAATCATACAACATATATTCTGTTGTGCCTGGCTTCTTTCACTTAATATTATGCGTGAAGATTTGTTCGTATTGTTGCATGTATCAGTAGTTTGTTCCCTTTCATTGCTGGGTACTTTTCCCTGGTATGGATATGTAACAGTTTGTTTATTCATTCATCAGTTGATGGACCTTTTCTTTTTTAAATTCATTTATTTATTTATTTTTTGGCTGCGTTGGGTCTTCGTTGCTGCACGCAGTCTTTCTCTAGTTGCAGTGAATGGGGCTGCTCTTCATTGCAGTGTGCGGACTTCTCATTGCAGTGGCTACTCTTGTTGCAGAGCACGGGCTCTAGGCGCACGGGCTTCAGTAGTTGTGGTGCATGGGCTTAGTTGCTCCACGGCATGTGGGATCTTCCTGGACCAGGGATCGAACCCGTGTCCCCTGCATTGGCAGGCAGATTTTTTTTTTGTTAACATCTTTATTGTAGTATAATTGCTTTACAGTGGTGTGTTAGTTTCTGCTATATAACAAAGTGAATCAGCTGTACATAAACATATATCCCCATATCTCCTCCCTCTCACGTCTTCCTCCCACCCTCCCTATCCCACCCCTCTAGGTGGACACAAAGCACCGAGCTGATCTCCCTGTGCTATGTGGCTGCTTCCCACTAGCTATCTATTTTACATTTGGTAGTGTATATATGTCCATGCCACTCTCTCACTTCGTCCCAGCTTACCCTTCCCCCTCCCCATGCCTCAAGTCCATTCTCTACGTCTGCGTCTTTATTCCGCAGGTGGATTCTTAACCACTGCACCACCAGGGAAGTCTGAAGGACATTTTCTTGCTTTAATTTTGGCTGTAATGAATAGAGCTGCTATAAACATCCACATACACATCTTTAGGCACACATATGTTATCATATTGTAAGTGTATAATTAACTTTATGAGAAACTACTTGTTTACAAAGTGGCTTACTGTTTTTCATCAATTTCAACAGTGTATCAGAGATCCAACTACTTTCCATGCTCTTCAACTCTTGGGTGGTTATTCCTTTGTACACATTTTTCTAGCCCCTCCCCTTTTCCGGTAATTTATTTATATATATGTTAGATAGTTTGATTTCTTTTAGACTTTTTTCTCTCTCACCTTTATTTTGAAAAGTGTTAATTGCTATGTCTTCAAGTTCACTGAATTTTTCCTTGGCAGTGTCTAATTTGTATTATTTTTTAAATTTTATATACTATATTTTTCATCTCTATGAGGCCCATTTGGGTTTCTTTGAGATCTTTTTCCTTTTTATATTCATGATAAAGAACATCATGAGCATATTAAGTATATTTATAATATATTTATAGAATATAATATATATTAAATATAAATAGTATACACATAGGTATTTCCTAGTTCTGTCTGCTGAGAGGGCTAGATGAAGCAACATCCCATTCACAGTGAGCACACCCAGTTCTCAGACCTTAGTTTCTAATACCATTCTCTATTAAAAGGAACCAGGGCTCCTTGGAAAAATGGCTGATCTTAGGACCAGGGGAGTGGATGTATAAGATGAGCATGGAGCATTCTGTGGTTCCAGAAGGTGGGAAGTGCTCAGAAAACAAAATGATGGAGGTATGTCAAAGGGATATAGGAACCAACTAAAAGATCTCCCAGTGATCAAAGCTGGAACAATTTGAGCAAAATCTAAATAACATAGTATCAGATTATAACCCAAAATATAAAATAAATGTCCCTGAGTTCATACTGATATAACTAAATGGGTGAATAAATAAATAAATGAGGGATAATAGACAAATCTCTCACACAGAAGAATACCAAATAATCTATGTGGATACTCTGCCCTTAAGGAGGGGGAATATAATTTCCCATCCTTTAAGTGTACAATGAACACAGTGATTTCTTTCAAAGATATACAGTATGTAAAGGGGGGGGCGGTGGGAAGAGAAACTTGATAGTGGAGAAACCTGGCAAACACTACCTCAGTTAAATGATCAAGTCTTGTTGGTAGTATATATCCTTGATACGATGCAATGAGAATGGCACTGTACTTCTGTAGTCTATCTCCCAAAACTCATATTCCTGTCTAACAGGAGAAAAATATCAGACAAAGCCAAATTGAAGGAATGTTCCACAAAATACCTGAACAGCAGTTATTAAAATGTTAATGTCAATAAAAACAAGGAGGGCTTCTCTGGTGGCGCAGTGGTTGAGAGTCCGCCTGCCGATGCAGGGGACACGGGTTTGTGCCCCCGTCCGGGAGGATCCCACATGCCGCGGAGCGGCTGGGCCCGTGAGCCATGGCCGCTGAGCCTGCACGTCCGGAGCCTGTGCTCCGCAACGGGAGAGGCCACAGCAGTGAGAGGCCCGCGTACCGCAAACAAAACAAAACAAAACAAAACAAGGAAAGTCTGACAAGCTATCGGTTCAAAGAATTCTAAGGAGACATGATGACTAAATGTAATGTTGTATCTGGGTCTGAAAAAAACCATTAGGTAAAAACTAAGGAAATCTGAATAAAGTATGACTTCAGGTGTTAATAATATACTGAAATTTGTTCATTAGTTGTGACAAATGTGCCATCATAATGTAAGATGCTAACAATAGGGGAAAAAGGGTGAGGAAACATGGAACTCTGTAATATCTTTGCAGTTTTCCTGTAAAATGAAACTATTCTAAAATAAACATTTATTAGATACTAAAAATAAAAACATTGCAAGCTAATCAACCAAACAAAATTTGTAGAGTTTATTTGGATTCAGATTCATAAAACAGTGTATATATAAATGCATGAGTATATATATGTGTTTATATATATGTAAAAATATAAAACACAAAATGTATAAATACATAACAAGTATATATATGCACACAAGTGCATTATTAGACAAAAAGACACGTAATAAGTAATATTCCTCAAATAAGTACTCAAGTTTTATTGTGCATGCATATACACATATATGTTAGAAATATATACATAAAATGTATATATGCACATATATTAACAGAATATATACACAGATGTATATATACATACATATAAACTACATTTCTACATAAAATGTATATTGGTAAAATATATATTATGTGTAATATATATATACACACATAAAAGTGTACACACATACACATACAACTATCTCTGCCTGTTATATAATCAGAAGTTTGAACACTGACTTGAGGAATTATTATCAATTATTGTCCTTATTTCTATACTGATAATCAAGATACTGGTTATCTATAGGTGGGAGAAAAAGCATTACAATCAAAGGGCATGTAGAAGATTCTGGGCTGTAGGGAATATTTTATTTCATAACTTGTGTGATATTAAATGGCTCTTTACGTTACAACAATTGATTAAGCTGTACATTTATATTTTGTACACTTTCATATGTGAGTCTTATTTTGTGATCATAAAGTGGAAAAAAATGAGAATGACAAAGGACAAATTAGAGACAGACAGTTTAAGGAGGTTTTCTGTAAAGGATAGTAGAGAAATGGGATGGTACCTGAAGGAGTAAATGGTGTCCAGAGAGATAATTTTTTTAGAATGGGAGAAATTATATCACTTTTACACATACTCTGTTAGGCTACAGAATATGGAAATCATATGGCATTCTGAAGCTGGTATTGACATAGTCTTTTAAACTAACTTTTTACATGAATAGTATTTTAGTATAAATTGTCACTAATAATTTTTCTTTTTCTATTTCCTTTCCACAATATGGGGAACCCAGAAATATAAGTAATTGATGATTATAAATCATACATATACATATAAAACTATATATAGTTCTATAGCTTTAGCATGTTGTGTCACTTAACAGCTGAGTAGATCAAGTGAGGTGGTATTGGGTTGGTCAAAAAGTACCTTCGGTTTTTAAGTAAAAATAAGACACATTTTTCATTGTCACCTAGAACTTTATTGAACAGGTTTTGTTCCACTACCTTCTGCCATTTTCCAGGCAACTTCATAATTCCACCTTCCCAAAACTTTTAATCTTTTTGAGCAAAGAACTGTTCCAGGTGCGTTTTATAGTCTTCCAGGGAATTGAAATTTTTTCCACTAAGAGAATTTTGTAGAGACCAAAATAAATGGAAATCCGAAGGTGCAATATCTGGTGAATACAGCAGATGAATCAGAACTTCCCAGCCAAGCTGTAACAGTTTTTGCCTGGTCATCAAAGAAACCTGCGTTCTTGCGTTATCCTGATGGAAGATTATGCGTTTTCTGTTGACTGATTCTGGACGCTTTTCGTCGAGTGTTGCTTTCAGTCGGTCTAATTGGGAGCAGTACTTGTTGGAATTAATTGTTTGGTTTTCCCGAAGGAGCTCATAATAGAAGACTCCCTTCCAATCCTACCATATACACAACATCACCATCTTTGGATAAAGACCGGCTTTTGGTGTGGTTCATGGTGGTTCATTTCGCTTGCCCCACAATCTCACAGTATCCACTTTTCATTGCCCGTCACAATTTGTCTTAAAAATGGAACATTTGCATTACATTTAAGTAGAGAATCTCATGCAGAAATATGATCAAGAAGGTGTTTTTCAGTTAACCAATGTGGAACCAAACATCAAAGCCATTAACATAACCAAGCTGGTGCAAATGATTTTCAGCGCTTGATTTGGCTATTTTGAGTATGTCGGCTATCTCCCATGTGGTAGAATATTGATTATTCTCAATTAATGTCTTGATTTGATTGCTATCAACTTCAACTGGTCTACCCGACCATGGAGCATCGTCCAGAGAGAAATCTTCAGCACGAAACTTCGCACACCACTTGTGACACATTCGATCAGTCACAGCACCTTCTCCATAAACCGCACAAATCTTTTTTTGTGTTTCAGTTGCGTTTTTACCTTTCTTGAAATAATAAAGCATAATATGCCAAAAATGTTTTTTTCTTCTATCTGCAGTATTAAAATGGCTACACAAAAATTCACCAATTTTGATGTCTTTTTTAAATGCACACTGATATGACAGCTGTCACATACAATCTAACTAACTTGTTTCGAATGAAATTAAAGACAACTGAGAGCTACTAGAGCCATCTTATGGAAAAAAAACGAAGGAACGTTTTGGCCAACCCAATAGTAGAGCACATGAAATTAATTTCCCGTAGCAGGAAATGCAACCCCTTTGCCCATTAATGTGTCTCCATTCCATCCCCTCCCTCAAAAAAAAAGAATTAGGAGTTCCACATGACCTCTTTTCATGTCTATTAGCAAGATGAGCTTGTAAAACCTTTCCAAATGAGGAGAAAATCATTCACATAAAACAAAATTTTTTAAAAAATGGAAATGTGAAGCTTTCTCATTTATGCTCAAATACTTGGTGATGGACAGAGTATTTGCTGTATTCTTCTTCTGCTGTTCTTTTATTCTGCTGTAGCAGCTCACCCCACACAATTTTTATGGGCTTGTAATTCTCTGCCTACCTCATTGTAACCTCCTCCTTACTGTCTTCTCTTTCTTGAGCATTCTTCCTTTAAATAGTCAAAAATACATCCTTTACTGGTGGCTGTACATCCACTTCTCCTTTACTACCTTGATTCCACATGTATTCAGTGCCTCGACAGTTCTTAATATTTATTGGGTATTATTTAAACATTGCAAAATTTCTAACATCTCCCAATTTTTATAATCCAAAAATAAAGATGGGTCTGTATTTGGAATTTTCTCTTATGAGGGCCTCCTGCCATCAACATCTTTGACTCTATTTTAACCTGTGTTTTATAATATTTTTTCCCATATACTATATCCCTCTTGATGTAATATTTGGAGAAATAATACCACATTGCATCTTTCTCCTCCAGTATACCCACAGCACTGTTTCCTTTTATTACAATAGAAGGGCTGAATATTTTGATTTGGTTACAATGGAACAGCAAATCTTTATTAGGGTAGCAAGTGTATTTTAATCTTACTCACATGGACAGTTGTGAATTCATGAAATAGTGGGGAGATAACATTTCTTTAAAGAAGGAAAAGTATAAACTTCTTGAGAATGAAAGGATTTACTCACAAAGGCACTGAGAATATGAATTGACTTTTACAAAGAACCAAAGAGCATTTCTAGTACACTGTCATATATGTTTGTTTATACTTGGGCAGCTGTGTGTTTTTAGTCAGGGTATAAACAGAGCAAAACTTGATATGATAAAGAGAATTTTGCAACCTAGTCATGTTGAGTTGTTTAAGAAATCAATAGGTCTTTCCTGAAAATAGCACAGGGACTGGACATGGGTGAAAACATTACCCAAAGATAACCACAGCAAAGGAACACACTAGTTCCCTCTCTTATGTTAATATTATCTTTTTACATAAGATCTTCAAGCAAACATAAGTGAAACAGAAGTAGATTTTAAAAGAATTTCCTCCTTTTAGCCTCTTCTTGGCTCTATAATGAGCTGACTGGTAAAATCTAAGCATTGGAAAAAATTCCAGTGGGGATGAATTGATCCACTCCTGACTGAGACTAAAGTCACTTTCACCATTTCAGCAGATTAAATGACTGTTTATTGAATTTGGGGTCACTTTACAGAAGCTGTTTGACCTCAGGCCTTCTCCATCAGCCTCTCTAAGCTGGCTGACAGAAACATGGAGAACGTCAGCATGGGATCTGTGCAATTGGGTGATACTTTTGGGGAGGTAGGTCTTATTTTACCTGATGGCACATGCTGGGTAAACCAAGGCTGTAATTTTTAAAGACCATAGGTTTTAGAATTAGAAAGCTGGTTTTAAATCCAGGTTAATCGTTTCCAACAAGAATGACCTGGAGCAGAGACATAATCTGCCTAAAATCTGTTTACTTATCCATCAAATTTGAGCCATCCTCAGCCTGAGTGGTTAGCAGGATCACATGAAATGCTGTATGTAAATCTTCTAATCCATTGCCTGGCCCAATACTAACAGTGGATTCCATTTTCTTGAGGTTTTTTTTTTCCCCATTTCCTTAATACAAAATGTATATCCCTTGTGTTTCTGTGCTAAAGTGTCCCTTTCAGTAATAAACATGGCTCTTTCTTTCTGTAATTAATGCTCTGACACACTTTCAACATTCAATCTAAACTTCTAGCTTCTCACCTTATCCAAAAACACTAGAATTAAGTCTAACTACTTCTTGCATCTGCCAGTGGTTCTCTATATTAGCATGTGTATTGCTATCTGTTGTGTGAGAGCCAGGCTAACAAATCCAAATACTGCCCTACTATAGTCTCAGCTGGCTCTGCTTCCAATTACATCTATGCTCAAAAGGAAGAAATTGTTTTTTTCCGTAAGGCTTCCTGTATGATTTTATTGGCAGTTATTCCCCATTATGCAGTGGGCTTGATCAGCTTCCTGTGACCCAGTCCAATAATTATTGTCATTGTTCAGTATGTTAGAAAATTTCCTTACAAGGAACCATCAGACAGCTGCTTACAATGGCATTATCTCCAGCCTCAATTTAGTGTGGGTGGGATACTTTCCCATATACATTGCAGCATGAAAATATGTATCACTGATGTGGCCAAAACCAAAACCCTGCTAAACACATTTATTGCATTCTACTAATGTCAGTACATCATCATATGCAAAATGAAACTACAAATTCCCAAGTGATTAGCATGTACTTCCCTTCTTCCCATTTCTATTTAGCTGGAAATGGAAACCATTTCAATAATAATCAGTTGCATAAAAGCACAGAGTACATTCCATAGCTACAAATCAAAGTTACCACCCTCTTCTTCCTATATCATTTGACCCAGGCAAATGTAAGTAGGAGGTGCTTTGCCAATTCTTTTTCATTTTAATTTCCCTTCTTTGGGATGGACTCTATCATCCACTCTTCTTCCCATTTAAACTCTCTTGGGATGCATTGCTTGTGAAGAAAATTACTCCGTGACTGCTAGAAATAAATAGTTTTAATTTTACCTTTTAATCTTCACTTTAACTTTCATCTTGAATTTCCCATTTTCAAGTATCTGACTAAATTGATTTGATGCTTAATGCTTGCCAAATAAATAATGAGGCTCTGAACGAGTCCATGTGTAATAAGGCGAGGATTTCATTACTCCTAACATCACTATAATCAGGCAATGATTAAATTATTTCTAACATTCCTAACACCAATGTGAAATTATACTAAAGACCCAGAACAATTTAGGCCTTCCCACCATGTTTTGTATCAAGCATTTCTATTTCCAGCAGTTTATCACAATGTTGCAGGAATTGGCCTGTAAGGGTTTATGCTAATGCTAATGGAGAGAACTCATCCACAGGTGTCCCCCTTTATCTCAGCTACATCTTTGAAATCATTTACAAGTTCCATGGTAACAACCCTAAGGCCCAGCAGCAGGAATGCTGATTAACACTTAGGAGTGGAAAAAAGACTTAAATAATCAAACAGTTTACAAATTGTAGAAACCTAGACAGATGTTCAACTCATGGTTATTTTGTGGAGGGGCAGTGGGGCAGCTCTGAACTGACCAGTGTCTGCCTGCTCTTCTTCATTCAGGGTAGAGAGAGAGACTCAGGCATGTCCTTCAATCAAGGGCATTCAAATCTCTCTCTGACATAACTGGCATTCCTTCCAGTTTGTAGAAATCAGATTGTACCCATTACATCCAAGGGAGATGCTTAACTCAGATCTTTATGTTTATAGTACATTTGGAGGCTGACAGCAGCACCACCCAAACAATGATTTGCAGCTTTAATGAATACCTGCAGGATGGTGATATTGATGAGGAATCTGTATTAGAGCACTGTGAATCATCATTAAAAGGCATTTAAAATCGGCTTGTAAAATATGGCTTTCGCTGCCCTCTATGCACTCTCCTGGAAAGATGAAGTAGTGTATTAAAATGATGATATGGATGTTACTAAATATGAAGTCATGGCTACGCTATTAGATCTGAATGTGGCAACAAGAGCCCCTGCAATTTACTCTCAAAGTTAGAGGTTCTGTTTTTATTACTGAATCTATAGGAGGCTTTTTACGATGGTCTGGAGCCAAAACGTAACTTTCCTGGCCACTAAGCTAGCCACTGGTCCAGAACTTTAGTTTAAAAGGACAAAATGTCCTATTATTGTTGATGTGGTTTGTAAATTCCATTGTGGATTTATTATAGGCTGGGGGATTGTTGACTCTGGACACGAGTAATTTCAAGCTGTCTGAATTCATAATGTGAGGACTTTTTGAACTGCAAACAATCCTGGGTTTTTCAGTGCAAAAACAGCTTGGAGGTGTGAGGGTGGGGTTGAGTTGAGGGGAGTGGTGCAAGCCTGGTGTTATTCTGGGGGATAGATCCAGTGTATCGAGGTATACCTAATTCTCATTGCAGTCATTGTACATCAAGATAATTTATATTTAATGATCAACCTAGCATTTAGTATGTAGCATTTATCTTATTAGAGTTATCAATTTAATTATATATGAAAACATTCAAGTTAGCAAATGCACGAAGGAAAACTGCTTGTGCATGAAAGAAGATAAGCCTATATTATGGTTAATGTATTTATCCATTAATATAATCATTATGTAATTTAAGACATTTAGGTTCTACCAAAGTATCTTGCTAATGTGGGTTATAATGCCTGTGGTCTTCATAACAGTTTCTGAACTTAATCCTGTTCTCTTTCCGTGGTTTACAGTATCCAGTTCTTCTCATTCACAGTTGTTTAAACATTTTCAACTTCCTCTAGAGTATCTATTTTGAAATTATATTCAGCTAGAATATGTTTCTGATTATCATTAAAATATTTATTTACTTTTCTAGAATAAAGGGTATTTTTAACATGTATAATCGTCTTAAAGGATGCTGAATATCAACTTTCTAACTATAATCTCGCTTCAACATGCAGCTGAGTAAATACTTCAGATAACATTTCATATTGCGCTCCCTTCAAATTGTTGTTTAGAGAATTTTTTCTCGTCCTTACAGAGTATATCCATTCATTTCGTCTATCACCCTAGCTTTTCCTCAGCATGTTACTAAAGAAGCACTTTGACAGTGAACTTCACCAAGACTAAAACCTTAAAGTCCTACCAGAGGTATTCATATATCCTCTTTATCTACATCTATTAATTTTTTAACTCTAGTGTCCTGGGTATTCTATTCTTTGTAGCTTCATACTGTAAGTATCTAGAATAAGAACTGGATTTCCTTGACTCTGTCCAGGAGAACTCTCCCATGTAATTGAAGCTATCTGCAGCATTTGCTATTGTGGCAACTCCTCTTCCTGTTTCTCTTAGTTTGGACAACACCCTGTTCTCTGGGCTCTCTTCCTACCTCAGTGGATGCACCTTTGGGGTTTCCTTCTGCTCCTGTATAGCATGACGTTCCCAGAATTCTCTCCTTCTGACTGTCCCCTTCTCACTCTGCACACACTCCTCACTCATGGGGATAATTGGCAACACTCTACTGGATCTCCCTTTTTCTTACTTCTGATCTGAAGATCATTTTTATTTACTTAGTATACTACTTGGAAATGTCAATAGTTCCTCAAATTCAACAATAATAATTATTGCTAATAATCCCATTACTATTGAACCAGTCCAGATCGCATCATCTCTTGCTTGGACGAGTGTATCAATTTGCTAACTGATTTTCTAAACTTTATTCTTAATATTTTCTTGACTTCTATTCATATGTATCTACAATTATATGTCTAAAATGATTTTTTAGTCCTTATTTTAACTATCTGCAACTCATGATAATATTGACTTTTCTCTTTCCGTTACCCTTTTCTTAGTTAATATAATAATATTCTCACCTGGTTTTCTTCCTACCATTTTTGCCTATCCCTGCCAGGTCTTTTTTGTACATTCTTCTATATTTTCCAGTTCCATAGATGGTGGTTTCTCACAGGCTCCATCTGTATCCCATTTTCCTTTCACTTTATTTCCTCTACCTTGGGCAATCTCAAATATTCCCAAGGCTTCTGTGACCATCTCTTTGCTGTTAAATCCCAAATTTGTATTTCTAGTCCATATTGAATATCAACTCCTTCCTAGTTACCTATCTCTATTAAATATTCCATAGGAATATTCCTTTCAGTTTAACATGTTCAAAATTGAACTCATAATTTTCTCTCAGAGCATAACTCCTCCTTCTGAGATCCTCATCAGAATGAAAATGTAGTCAGCCACTCGGCTGCCGTACCAGAAATCTTGATATTATTCTAAATTCCTCCTTGTACTTCTTCACTTCTCACATCAGCATGTCCAGCCACTTCTAGCTCCTAAATGTCTCTCCAAACTATACCCACTACCACTATCCTATTTAAGATACTCTTATCTTTTACCAGGATTATTGTACCAGCCTCTGGTCTCCTTATTTTTTACCGCTTAAGCGCTTCTCTATAATAGCCAGAGTGATTTTTCTAAGGTACAAATATGATTTTCTATTTTTTTAATTACATAAATATTTATTTACTTATTTTTTAAAAAAGTTTTTTAAATTTTTAAAAAAAATTTATTGGAGTATAGTTGATGCTGTGTTAGTTTCAGGTGTGTAGCAAAGTGAATCAATTATACATATACAGATATCGACTCTTTTTTAGATTCTTCTCCCATCTAGGCCATTACAGAGTATTGAGTAGAGTCACCTGTGCTATACAGTGGGTTCTTACATACACATTACTATATATAAAACAAATAACTAATGATTTGCTATTTTTATGCACAGACTCTTTTTTAGATTCTTCTCTTTTTTAGATTCTTCTCCCATCTAGGCCATTACAGAGTATTGAGTAGAGTCACCTGTGCTATACAGTGGGTTCTTACATACACATTACTATATATAAAACAAATAACTAATGATTTGCTATTTTTATGCACAGACTCTTTTTTAGATTCTTCTCTTTTTTAGATTCTTCTCCCATCTAGGCCATTACAGAGTATTGAGTAGAGTCACCTGTGCTATACAGTGGGTTCTTACATACACATTACTATATATAAAACAAATAACTAATGATTTGCTATTTTTATGCACAGACCTTTTTAAGACATCCATTGCCCTCAGAATAGTGTCCAAACTGCCTAATATGGCTTAGAGAGCCCTTCCCAGAATGACTCCATCTCTCTCTCTGCAGCCCAGTTTCTTCCCATCTCCAGTTCTTACCTTCCAGTGTAAGCCCTAGTCAGACAGAATTACTCTTGGTCCCCCGAATTCCACGTGCTCTCTCTTGCCTTGGCACAATAGATTTGTATGCGCAACTTCCTCTCCTACAGCATTCTTCCACCTCCTCTTTGTTAACGTTCTACTCTGCTGATCTTTTAAGGCTTAGTTTAGAGAATACTTCTTTCAGAGCTCTTTCCGTGATGTTGCCAAGACTTGGTTAGGTGCCTTTTTGCTGTTCTCACAAAACACCTTCTACATACTTCTGTAACTTAGTGTACCATGGTGTGACTGCCTGCTACCCACCACCCTATACTCAACTGTGAATTCTTTGAGAGCCAGGGCTCTGCCATTCATCACACAAAGCCCCTGACACAAAATGGGTACTCTATAGGTGTCTGTGGAAAGAAAGAGGTAAGATAGGTAGGAAGTATGATTCGGGTTTCTAATTATTAAAAAAATTACAGTTGTTCCCCATTACCTTTGAGAAAGAAGCCAAAAACTTTAGATCTAGGTTGGCTTTTGTCATTCTCAGCTCTGGCCACACTCCCAGGGGTATCTGGCTCTCACACATAAACCAAACATGCAAGTCCCTAACCATGCTATGCTCTCTCTTGTGCCTTGAATCTTATCTTTCATTTCTTCCTACTTGCTTATATATATAATTTCAGACTCCTCTGAAATGTCACTTCCTCTGCCTTTGCAAGGTGGAGTTAAGTGCCAATTTCTTTCCCTAGTGCTCTGCACACAACTCCTAATATAACCTTTATTCCATCATTTAATAATTTGTTCATATATGTTCATACGTACCACTACCACAAACTTCTGGGACATAGCACAGAACCTAGCACCCTGAAGATGGTGAGTGTTTAGTAAATGCTCATAGGATCAATGGATGAGGAGGGCACTATTTTGCTGAGGGAACTAACTGTTCAACCTGGGTCTAATCTCAAACCAGAGATCTAATCTTTAAGATTAAAATAAAAAAGGAAATCTAAGAAGATGCTCTTAAAAATAATGAAACACATTGTATATAGACAGGAAACCTCCTGAAACTGAAGCTACCTAATATTTATAATGGATCTCTAGCTTTGTAACCTGATTCTTGGGGTATCATTTCTTAAACACTCATGTTTAAGACACTGTGCTGATAGTGTTATATAATTTATCTCACTTAATTCTAACAACCATAAGAAGTAGATTCAAGTATTATCTTTTATTAAGAATGAGGAAAATTAGACCTAGAGTGATGAAGTATCTTCCCTAAGATCCCTCTGCTATTAGTAGCAAAACTAGGACCCAAGCCCAGATCTGACTCTCTACATCCACTACACCATACATGGAGTTTCTTGACTGAAAAAGAGCATCATGTTTTCTAAAGGACAGAAAAATTTTCTGGGAAATATTGTGAAATACGTTTCCCTATGACCTAAGCTTCAACCGTTATGTATAATTATCTTTAAAACCATCATGAAAATAACTTTCTATGGTTTTCACATGCTCCAGAGTCAGGTAGACAGCAGTTATGATGATAAGTAAAGGTATAGACCAAGTAAATTACTAATACTTATCTCCTTTATAGTGCCTTGAATAGTATATCATTCCTTCTAATTGAAATTTGAAGAGTTTATGAATAAGTAGAACCACAGAACAAATACTATATAATATCTCCCTAGAAAACTATATCCCAAATGGAAAAGAAAATTGTAAGTGGAATAATGGATAAAATACAGGCAATTTTTATAATATCGAGAGGGAAGTGAACTAGAAATCCTGCTCACTGACAATGTAGCAGAGAGTCTATGGATAATGGATAAGACTTCTGGAGACCACAATTGCCCAGCAAGCATACTAAGGAGAACAGAAGGGTTAATCCACTGATAAAACAAGGATATATCAAGATATAAAAATTTGCGTTGGATAGGAAGTCACCTCTTCTTGTGTAATTGCCTTCAGAGATTTGTGAAGTTTCTTTGGCTGCATAGTTACAAGGTCAGAATCAGCTGATTGGTACGTCATCTAGCACACCAATGGGGAATTGGCAGATATTTTTAGGCCACCATCTGGCAGTTACTTTTGCCAAAATCACCTCAATCTAGTAACAAAAGAAGTACATCACAGCTCCAAATATTTTACTGGGGGAGAAGTAATACAAATAGAGTAGTGGGTAAAAAAAAGTTCCATATTACAGAAAGTAGATTCGAGGGTATCAGGGGCTGAGAGGTGGAGGAAATGGGGTATTATTGCTTAATGGGTACAGAGTTTCTGTTTGGAGTAATGAAAAGTTTGGGGAAAAAGTAGTGATAGATGCAAGCACTGTGAATGTAATTAGTGCCCCTGGACTTATATACTTAAATATGGTTAAAATGTTACATATATTTTATTACAATATAAAAAATGATAATATAATATACCCCATTGAACTACACACTTTAAATGGAATTGTAGAATATGTAAATTATATTTTAATAAAGGTGTTAAGAATAGCTATGTTTTGGGTTGGCCAAAAAGTTCGTTCGGGTTTTCCTGTGACAGTGGGCGGGAAAACGTGAATGAACTTTTTGGCCAACTCAATCTTAGTTTCCTGGGGCTGCTGTAATCAATTAGGACACACTGGGTGGCTTCAAAGAACAGAAATTTATTATCTCACAGTCCTGGAGGCCAGAAGTCTGAAATTAAGATGTCAACAGGACCATGTTCCCTCTGACATGATTTAGGGGTCCTAGTTTCTGGTGGCACCTGACATTCTTTGGCTGTAGTTGTATCACTCCAATCTCTACTTCCATCTTTATGTTGTCTTCTCCTCTTCTGTCTTTTATAATGACAATTTATTTGATTTAGGGACTAAATTACATCTGCAAGTACTCTTTTTGCAAATATTGTCACATTCACAGGATCTAGAGCATGGATATGTTTTTTGGGGGCCTACCATTCAATCTCCTACAGGCTCCTACCCTCAGCAGGCACTTACTGTGTGACAGGCATGCACTTACTTGCTAGGCATTTCTACCTCAGCTATTTAATTCTCAAAACAACCCTAAAGAAAATAAGTGTGATTATTATATACACTTAAGAGATGGTGTAACTGAGACTCAGAGAGGCTTAATAATTTGTTCATGGTCACACTGATAAGAACTAGAGTTGATGAGATGAAACACAGAGGGTGATTCCAGAGTTTGCCCTCCTAGCCCAGCTATTCGAGTCTCCTTTGACAAGAGAGTACACTGTGGCAGGGGGTGGGAAGCTGATTTCTGTATCTGTATGTTTCTTTTCTCCCACCTGTCTTCTTTCTGTAAGGTTCTGTAATTATTGTAGCAAATAGGAAGGCCCTCTTTCTATTTCATCTGCTAAGACAAGCTTTCTCATCTGCTATAAATTGTGGTTTTTCTCCAAGAGATAATAGATTAGATTTGGATTTGTCCAACTTTCATCTGAACCTCTCCCTGAACGTCTGTCTTGTGAAGATCATAAATGTCATAAACTGAAATTCATAGAAGATGTGTAAACAGCACTAATTATACAGTTCAAGGCGGGGGGGTTGTATTAGAACCCTCAACCAAGTACAAACCCCACTTGTTAGTTCACCTTTAAATGACATAGCAACTCTTTGCCTCTAAAGAGAAGTTCAAAATCAAATATATCTAAGTGAACACTGTGAAAAAAAAATAACTGGAGTTGGGTACTATTTTTTTTTTTCTAAATCACTTTTTATTAAGACAGCTTTTGAAAGCCATTTCCGCTAAAATTTACTGCAGTGGAGAAACACGATACAATAATTACTGCATATAGAAGTCATCTTCAATCCTGAAGATAATACAGGATATTCAGGGCTTGGGACCATCATAATTTGGTTACTCCAAAGTGTCTTGTCACAAAAGATTAATGACAGCTCTCCTTATCGATAAAGCACTTAAGCGCTCAGTTTCTACCATGCTAATATCCAAAGGAGCAGTCCTTCATACTGTGGTTTTGTATTTCCTCTGTAAGTTTCATTTCCTTGCCTTTTCAGTTTTACTTTCTGGACTAAGTTAATTTTCATTGCTTCCTTTGGTCTTTTCCAGTTTAAATCTCAATTTAATGATCTATCTCATGTCACAGTCTCCTGGAGCATTATTTAGTAACCAGCTTTTTCTCCCGTAGTTCATGGGCACAGAACTAGTGACAAAATATCCTTATTCCCTTACAGAATATAAAATGTTTGCTAGAGAGCATTCTTCACTCACCTAGTTTTAAAATCTTTTCCTGAATATTTCATATGTAAAACTACGAATTTCTTTTTTCAAGTTTAGAAGACCATTATTTATGAAGAAAACAAAGAAAAAAAAACAAAATTAAGGGAGAGAAACTTATTTCAGAGTACGGGTAAGGGACTAGTTTAATGATTCAGGCATTAGAGATTTTGCTGTGGCAGACCTACATGTGTAATCTAGAGGATATGAAACTTTCCTTGATGATTCATATGTTACTGATAAGATAATTCCAGCTTCTTAGATTTTGAAAGGCTGTTGGAAAATAAAGCAGCTTTTTTCATGTTTTACAGGGAAAACTATTTGCAGGAAAAGTTCTGATTTTAGGCTTCCTAACATTGGTTGAATACATTTATCTGAATTAATAAGAAGGCCAACTAATAGTAACCATACCTTATATTTATTGATAGAATGTGCTAGAAATTCTGTTGAGTGTTTTATGTACATTATTTCATTTTTATCCTCCAAGTAAGCACTGTTAATATCCTTCTTTTATGGGTGAAAAAACTGAGGTGCAAAGAAGTAAGTAACTTGCCTTAAGTGACATAGCTGGTAGGTCACAGAGCAGTAATTAGAGCCTTGTTCTGACTCCCCAGCTTAGCTATTTAACCATTTACAGTAGCCCTTCCCTGGTAGCCTGCATCTTTCCAGATTGTGAACACATTATTTGGATGGCTACAATTAATAGGTTGCTGGCTGCAGGTTACATCCTTCTGTGGACCAAGATTTGCTCTGTCTCTTGGTCCCTGAATGTCTCCTCCTTTATCTCTTTCAAAATGGACACCCTTAAACATTTTTCTACGACAATTCTGTGACACTGTCACATTTGCTAACAGGATAACATAGATTAGTGTTTACAATTCCATGGCTGGCGATCCCACTGCCATGAGACAAAACCAGTGTTTCTGCAAACCCTCTTCTCCCTCTGGCCTCGGTGCAACAGTCCTTCCTCGGGCTAATCTCCAATCACACACCCTCAGCTGCTAAGGACAAAGAGAATTTTTGCCTGGGTAAGAGTGGTGACATTGGGTCTGCCAACAGTGAAAAATGAATCCTTCATGATTAAAGAATCCTGAATCTCAGTAAGATCCTTCACGTAGACCTCAAAAGAAAATTTTGCCTCAAATAAACTCTTTCCTCTCCAAGTCTCTAAGTTCCAAGACCTTGGGCTCTAGTCTATGAAACCTCTCCCCCAAGTTTTATTATTTGACAGGCTGAGAAAATCAGAAAGATTTTGCTCTGTTCTAATGCTTATGTTTGGCTGACCTACAAAGCGAGCAAGTGTCTCCTAACAATGAGATCTGATTTTGAATTGGAACCAAAGGATGACAAACCTGTGGAATGAAAAAACAACTCGAGAATCTAACCTAGTTACAGACAAAGAAAACAGTTTACTGCAAGGTTATAGCTGAAATGTTCATACTATAGGTCGTGTAACTTAGTGGCTAAGAGATATCTGTCCTTTTTGCTTTTGATTGATCTCAAGTGTCCCAAATAACTGCCTAGCACACAGTAAATACTTAATATTTCTCTTGAATGAATTTTGAGTCTGAGTTTCAGAGATTTGTTAACAGGGTTTGAATCCCTCCTCTTTCATTAAGTATCAGTGTGAACTTGGACAGCCTAAATCCTTTCCTTTGGCTTCCATAACCTCATCTGTAAGATGGGAATTACTGGATTAAAAAAATGTAAAGTAAGGCACATTTGTAGCACAGTGTCCAGCTTTAAGACAGTGATCCTGAGCAGCAGATAGCTATCATCATCATCACCCCCACTATTACTGTTGACATTATTATGTACCGCCACCACGTTCGCTTCTTCTGCCTTCTAGGCAAAAATAAAAGCAAAGAAAATGTAATATTAATGCCCCAACACATTTGGACTGAATTTTTGGTTTTTTCAATGGTAAGGAAGGATAGTTTACTGAGGTCTTAATACTTGATATGCTCTCAGTGTTTCAAGCTTCTGAAGACTGGGGTGCAGATATTCCCATCTCTGCTCACATACCATCCTTTCTGGAAGGTCTGCCAGGTTTCAGTTTGGGGCTCATTTGCTTCACCAGGAATGAACAGGTCTGTATATTTCATGAGCTGTTCTGAAAGCAGCCCCCATGTAGATTTTTATTTGAGAGGGAAAGGAGAGCTTGGGATAGGATGGAGAGAATATTCTGAAAGGAAATAGAGAAGTGGCCTGTCCTGAAGAAGACTTGGAGGATAGGGTTTCACCAGTTTCCAGGGCCTGCCCCGCCCCCACCCCCACCCCGTAATATCTTTTTTTCCTTTTGTGAAAGGATTGTCTCTATCTGGTTAATTAACACATCCATTACCTCACATATTTATCGGGCGGGAGCAGGGGGCAGGGAATGAGAACATTTAAGTTCTACTCTCCTAGCAAATTTCAACTATACAATACAGTGTTATCAACTATAGTCACCATCTTGTACATTATATCTTTTACAAGTATATCTTTAGTACAGGATTTCTCAACATCAGCACCATTGACACTTGGGATTGGATATTTCTTTGTTGGAAAGGAGGCTGCTATACTATACATAGTGGGTTGTTTAGCAGCATACATGCCCTCTACTCACCAGCTAGATGCTAGTAACACCCCTGCATCCAATTAGGACAACCAGAATGTATCCAGACATTGTCAGATATTACCTGGGCAACAAAGTCACCATAGTAGTAAAGTGGCAAGATTTGGATAAGGGATGCTTTCAAGTGTGTGCATCTATGGAGGTTGGAATTTCTGGATTGCAGGCAAATGTCATTTAGCTTTCACAGCTGGTCAAGTTCTTTTTGTACGTATTGGTCACTTCCAACAGTTAGAGGTAAGTAAGAACTAACTTAGTCCAGCAACACTATCAGGTATGATGTTCCACAGAGATCCAGTCTCAAGTCAAATCTGGCACACAAGCAAATATTATTAATAACTAGGTGCATAAACAACCATGCAGTTTGTTCCTTATGTTCATTAAAGACCTTCCATCCTTTTAGACCCTCTTAAAAAATCCCATTGTATGAAAGATTCATTTCTATGAACATGTGTCAGGTTTAGCGAGATTACTGGTTGGATCCAGGCCACACATTCCTCCATTTTGGGGGGAAACAGACTCTCAAGGACTTACAGATCTGTAGTAAAAATCGAAAGGCATTAAAGCATTGAGCTCATCAACCATGCTTTTCACCAAAGTGTTGTACACACAGCCACTTTTGTGGCTTTTCAACAACAAAAACTCATTTTTAATATCCTTTGTGCTAACTAATAAACACTGTGGCAGACTTTTATTGTGGTGCTTGAAGCACTAATGCCGCCACCTCTGGAGTATACACAACTTAATGAAACACCTGGAGTATGTTCCTGATTAAGGTACTTCAAATGTATTCAATTGCTCTTACTGTGTGGATGAAAGTTATTTTAAATAAATGCTCATCACAGAGTTGGTACTGATGCACTGGAAGGAAAATTAAATCCTTGGACCCAAGCTTGAATAAAAAGAGTAGGACTGGACATACTGAGCCAGGGAGACCTGAAGACCAGAGGCCATTCCTTAAATTTTTCTAGAATGAATAAATCCTGGGATTCAAACATGTCCAGATTTCTTTTCAAGCCTGGAAGGTAGGATCTAAGTTATACTGGAAATAATTAAGAAAAAGAAGTGTCTTTACGTAAGGGAGACGTGACATTTCTCATCTTTCCAGGGTTGTATAAGAAATCTGCACTGTTTGTTACATGGGTCTTCTCTGAGTTCTGTGTTATTAAGTCTAGGTTCTTTGTGGACCTTGATAACCTCTAACTTCATGCTCTCTTTCTTCTCTTTATGATATTTATATTCTCTTGGCTAATTTTGCAATGGAAATTTTAGTCTCAGCTGTAAAATTCTATTTTCTTTGCAATAAGTAACTTAGAATGACAGAGACTAGAAAAATTACCCCCAAAAGGCACAGTGCAACAATGGATATATTTTTGTTTTGTCTCTAATTTTAGCATCCAGGGCTGCATCTACATATGCCTTAGAAAGCCCTGTATATTGTGGTTCCTGAACAGAGTATGAGAAATTCATACTTTTTCAGTAGCAAATGTTTTATATGTCACCTCTGCAGATATCAAGACTTCATAAAGATCATATGATTATTGGTCCAATCTATTACAAGATATTGTGAGAATAAGCCTCAAATTTTTTCTTTAACATCTTTATTAGAGTATAATTGCTTTACAGTGGTGTGTTAGTTTCTGCTGTATAACAAAGTGAATCATCTATATGTGTACATATATCCCCATATCTCCTCCCTCTCGCGTCTCCTTCCCACCCTCCCTATCCCACCCCTCTAGGTGGACACAAAGCACCGAGCTGATCTCCCTGTGCTATGCGGCTGCTTCCCACTAGCTATCTATTTTACGTTTGGAAGTGTATATATGTCCATGCCACTCTCTCACTTAGTCCCAGCTTACCCTTCCCCCTCCCGGTGTCCTCAAGCCTCAAATTTTGGGACTCGCTTTAACTTCAGTTAGTAATTCTGAGCTAGATTTGATCATTATTTTCATCTAAATAGTACCTAAATAGGCCCTTTCAATTTTGTTTGTTTTTAGAAATATTTACATGTTGGAAGAGGATCCAAGCTCAGTGCCTAGAATGGACTCTAACCACAGTGACTAATTCTCTGTTACCCTAACATACCTTCGCTTCTGAATTTTTTGTCTGTTTGCAATGGCTTTTTCTGCAATGAGCTTCCTTTTATCTTTTTTTTTTTTTCCTCCTCGGGGTTATCTTGTCTTCTCCATACAGATCTTATTACCCTGCTGTGCCTTTTTCACCTTCTCCAGAAGTGGGGGCTCCACCCATTGTTGTTTCATTGCCCCTCATAAACCCTCCTGTTCATTGATGAAGGTGGCCTGAAACCATTTGTTTCCCTGGCTCTTTCTGCACCTGGCTGCCAGCCCTCTGGAAGCAGGAAATATGCTTTAGTCATTGTTGCATTCTTAGAAACCAGCATAGTCTGCGGTCTTGAAAGAGCATCAATAAATAGATCCTGAATTGACTTGGAATTAAAATTCCAATTTTTTTATAATTTGCATATCCTGAGACTTTGAAACTACTTGGTGCTTTTTAGTTTACAAAGGGAGACATCTGGGTGGAAGGGGGAGGGAAAGTACCATTAGAAAAGCAGTCACAGTAAAGGCATTAGACTACCTTCCCCAGCCAGCTCTGTGTGACAGTGGGGGCTGGCATATGGTCGGACAGGCTTTGGGAATGCTGACACTGGGGAGTGTGGCAGAACAGAAGCTAGGGGAGCACAACAATAAGAGTAGATTTTATGATCTTCTGTAAAGTTACTAAATGTATGCGTGCTCAACGTGGTGGCACCTCTTAGGAGAATAGAATGAGGACAGAGCCTTGTGTCCAGATTTGATGTGGGAGTGTCAGCAGATGCCCATGAAAACTCAGGCCTGGAGATAAGGGGACAGTGAGAAAGTAAGATGGGAAATTTGCAGAAACTCTTAGGAGTGTGAGAGTATGTGTGTGTGCGTGTGTGTGTGTGTGTGTGTGTGTGCGCTTCTGTGTCTGTTAGTAAACACTGGGAACACAAAAATTTTTTAATTTAGGATATTTAAGCCAATTTTACTTAAATCTCCAAGGGACAGAGAGGCTCCCACATGACATGAGGTTACAGATACTTCACCTCCATTATCTGTTTTGATTCTCACATGAACATAATTAAGTAGGCACAAAGTAGTTATTGTTATTTTACAGTTGAGGAAATGCAACTTGAGAGGTTAAACTTATAATAATAATAATAACCGAGACAGAATTGTGTGTCAGGCATAGTATGCTTCACTGCATTATTTCATTTAATTGTCTCAAATAAAACAAGACGTTGCTACTATTACTATACTCACTTCACAGCTAAGGAAACTGAGAGGTTATTTCCTCGATGTCACATAGGAAGTAGTGGGCTGAGACCCAGATCTGTCCAGTTCTAAAGCCTCTATAATTAGTCACTGTGCTATTCCACAGTTCTTGCTTATGTGTTAGGAAAAAAGTATTGTTGAAGACGGACTGGCTTTCAAGACTGGCTTTTTTAAACAAACAAGTAAACCAAAAACAGAAAAGAAAAATCCAGGAAATGGTTTTACCCCCAAGATTAACATTTTCTCATTCATTTTAATCTAATTGAGCTCTATTACAACATGGGAGTGTGGGGTTTCCAAGTACAGCCCATACCTTCCTCCATATTCACAACGGGCCCTTGCATTCCATCAACTAGCCAAATGCTCTGTTCATTCTGTGTGATCACAGAAGCAGCCAGAAACCTTGCTGTTCCTTCACCTCCCCCTCTTCACATTTCAGGAGTTTCAGGGTGCCAGCAGACGGGAATTCATTCCTCCCACCATGTGCTGAGAAGGTCACCATCCCACCCCTCCCAAATGGTGAAAGCAAGGTACAGGGAGGAGGAACAGTTTTCTAAAGGTCAGACTGAGGTGGGAGAGGAACCCTGGGGAATGGATACCCCTCCCACCAGCCCACCTGCCTCTACCTCGGCTCATCTTTTGATTTTCTAGATCTGAGAGCCAATCACAGAGCACAGGGAAGATGGGTTGTAGCATTTGATCTAGTCAATTCAGGACTAAAAATATTTCAGAATGATCAGATTTTCTGAGTTCAGTTAGAAAGAATTCTGCTTTCCTTCCCCCTGGAAATTCCTCAGTTTAGAAATTTTTAAATAAATAAAAACATCAGTTGAACATAGCTAGATTTCCATTTCAGAAACTGATTTTCTGACAGCCGTAGAATTAAAATGCTTTTTTATTTAGGGAGGTTAAGATCTATATTGTACTAATCCATGATTTTCTAAACTTCACTTCTTTTCTTTTCCTTCCTTTTGTCATATACTGAATATGGCTTCTCCTGTTAATTTTTTTAGTTACTTGATATTTTCCTTTAAATTTACAATTTTAAAAGTTTATAATACTTTTTTTAGCGTGTTTCCAATATATTTATAATAAAACTTTCTAATAGACATTGAATAAAACATAGTTATTAAAATAAAACCTGTTTCTTTAAGTAACATCTAAAACCATCTCATACCACCAGCAGTGTGCTTCCAGCTTTTTAGACATTCTTTTAATTTCTAGGCTGGGACAATAGGGATAATGTTCTACACATCCTAAGGAAATATATTAAGGATTATGGAACAACTATGGTCTCTGAAAGATTTATGAATAATATATGGATGTGTATGCATCTTCTTTGATCGCTTTACTTCAGTTCTGATTCTTTTTATAATAAGGCGTCTTTCACCAAAGCAGAGAGGTGGATTTAGGAAGGAAATCGGGCTGCACCCAAAGGTTCGGTACTCTTTTTCCTATTGGCAGTCCTGAAACTGAGAAGGAAAGTTATTTGTCAGCTCAGAATTCTTTGCCATATGTATTCATTCTCCTAAATACATAGACAGTGTAGCTGATCCTTAAATATAATTTCATGTAATCATGTTACTTAAGGCATATCTTCCCTTCCAGAAAGAGGTGTCCGTATTCTTATTCATAGCCCTGCTTCTCTCCTGCTCATGGTGCTGACATATGATGTAGTAAAGAATTAACGTTTTCCAAAGAGAGGTCTGCCTTTGCCCTGGGATCCTGGGAGGTGATATCTAGGCCATTGGAATGTCCTGCCTGATAAGAGTATCTTTGTTTACCTTGGGACCTTG